>NC_041391.1:358433909-358456023 GCF_002162155.2 Triticum dicoccoides | reverse complement strand
CCCGATCCAGATCTGGATCGGGCCACGACCGCGTCCCCGACGCCAACGGCGCCCCGACCGTCGCGTCTGTCGCCGCCCCATCGCGCCTCCATCCTCCTCCGCGACGCCACCTCACTGGCGCTGCACCTCCCGGCCTCCTCCCTCTCCTTCGTGCACCGCGTCGTCTCCCCCGAGCTCCGCGCGCGCCCCATTCGTGGCCACCCCGACCCCGTCACCGGAGGCCACCTCGTAGGTCCGCCAGCGTTGTCGTCCTCCCCTGCGTTGCCGTCGTCGCCCCGGAGCCGTCCCCGACGCCGTCGCTCACCGCTTCCTCGCCTCTCCTTCACCGGTCGTCCCCATCCGCCTCGGCCACCACCACCGCCACCGCGTCGGCCCACCTCTCTAACGCCACTCCGGCCGTCCCGAGCTCCCCATCGACCTCCTCCCAGTGAGCCATGTCCGTTCCCCTCTTCCCCGTCGATCTCGTCGTTGATTGGCGCTGCCCCGCTCGCGCCCGAAGCTCGCGACGACCTCGCGTTCACCGAGCCGCCCCTGGCTGCGTTCGCGTACGTCGGCGGCGCCCCAGAACTCCAGCCTCGCGCGCTGGCTGTCCCCTGGCCGTGCGCCTCACGCCCTACCCTCGCACCCACCTAGGCCCAGCCGTGCGTGCCCGTCTCGCGCCACCGTGCCCGTAGCCGCCGGCCGGGGGCGCCCGCCTCGTCGCCTCGGGTCCGCCCGATGGACGCCTCGCCTGCAACTGCGCTCGCTGCACAGCGCCCGCTCGGGTGACACCTGCACCCGAGCGCCCCAACCCGTTAAGGCCCCTGGCCCAATGACAGCCGGGCCCCACCCCAGTACCAGAACGTTAAAAAAAAGAGGAATTAAAGAAAATAATAAATAGTAAATAAAAATGTTAGCTAATTAATTAATTGACTAACTAAATTAATTAACTTAATTAATCCTGTTTAATTAGACTAATTAAACATTAGTTACCTGTTTAACTAAATTAAAATATTTAATAGGTCAATTAGGTTATTGTGCCTATGGCATGCAGGACCCACACGTCAGGTTGACCAGTCAACCCTGTTGACTGCTGACGTCAGCAAGACATCATGCTGATGTCATAAATCCCATTTTGCATTAAAATAATTAGATAAATGCTAAAAATGATTTAAATCTTTTAAAATTAATATAAAATAAACTGTAGCTCAGATGAAAATATTTTCAACATGAAAGTTGCTCAGAACGACGAGACGATTCCGGATACGCAGCCCGTTCGTTCACCACACACCCCTAACATATCAAACTCGCAACTTTCCCCCTCCGGTTCCTCTGCCCGAAAACACGGAACCCCGGGAATACTTTCCCGGATGTTTTCCCCCCTTCACCGGTATCACCTACTACCGCGTTAGGGCACACGAACACCGCGTATTGCCTTGTTATATTTTGTGATGCTTTGTTTGCTCTGTATTCATTATTTCTTCCCCCTCTTCTCTCCGGTAGACCACGAGACCGACGCTGCTACTGACCAATTCAACTACGGAGTTGACGACCCCTCTCTCTCTTGCCAGAGCAACCAGGCAAGCCCCCCCCCCTTGATCACCAGATATCGCCTATTCTCCTCTATACTGCTTGCATTAGAGTAGTGTAGCATGTTACTGCTTTCAATTATACCTATCCTGATGCATAGCCTGTCCTTGTTACTACTGTTGATACCTTTACCTGCAATCCTAAATGCTTAGTATAGGATGCTAGTATTTCCATCTGTGGCCCTACATTCTTGTCCGTCAGCCGTGTTATACTATCGGGCCGTGATCACTCGGGAGGTGATCACGGGTATATACTTTACATACATACATACTATACAGATGGTGACTAAAGTCGGGTCAGCTCGAAGAGTACCCACGAGTGATTCACGGATTGGGGGCTGAAAGGACCTTTGTCCCGACGGCCCTCTGTGTGGATCTTTGTGGCGGAGCGACAGGGCAGGTTGAGACCGCCTAGGAGAGAGGTGGGCCTGGCCCTGGTCGGCGTCCGCGGTTGCTTCATAATAACACGCTTAACGAGATCTTGGTATTTGATCTGAGTCTGGCTACGAGCCTATACGCACTAACCATCTACGTGGGAGTAGTTATGGGTATCCCGACGTCGTGGTATCAGCCGAAGCACTTCAGACGTCAGCGACGGAGCGGCGCGCGCCGAATTGGACTGGAACGCCACTAGGCTAGGTCTGCTTTCGGCCGCGTACGCAACGTGCAGGTGTGCTATGGGCGATGGGCCCAGACCCCTGTGCGCTTAGGTTTAGACCGGCGTGCTGGCCTCTCTGTTGAGCCTAGGTGGGGCTACGACGTGTTGATCTTTCGAGGCCGGGCATGACCCAGGAAAGTGTGTCCGGCCAAATGGGATCGAGCGTGTTGGGCTATGTGGTGCACCCCTGCAGGGAAGTTAATCTATTCGAATAGCCGTGATCTTCGGTAACAGGACGACTTGGAGTTGTACCTTGACCTTATGACAACTAGAACCGGATACTTAATAAAACACACCCTTCCAAGTGCCAGATACAACCGGTGGTCGCTCTCCCTCAGGGATACGAGGGGAGGATCGCCGGGTAGGATATGCTATGCGATGCTACTTGGAGGACTTCGACCTACCCTCTTCTGCCTATTGCAAGACGAAGGTGACCAGAAGCATAGTCTTCGATAAGACTAGCTATCCCCCTCTTATTCTGGCATTCTGCAGTTCAGTCCACTGATATGGCCTTTTACACCTATACCCATGCATATGTAGTGTAGTTCCTTGCTTGCGAGTACTTTGGATGAGTACTCACGGTTGCTTTCTCCCCCCTTTTTTCCCCCTTTCCTTTCTTTCTGGTTGTCGCAACCAGATGCTGGAGTCCAGGAGCCAGACGCCATCGTCGACGACGACCCCTACTACACCGGAGGTGCCTACTACTACGTGCTGCCCGCTGATGACGACCTGGAGTAGTTTAGGAGGATCCCAGGCAGGAGGCCTGCGCCTCTTTCGATCTGTATCCCAGTTTGTGCTAGCCTTCTTAAGGCAAACTTGTTTAACTTATGTCTGTACTCAGATATTGTTGCTTCCGCTGACTCGTCTATGATCGAGCACTTGTATTTGAGCCCTCGAGGCCCCTGGCTTGTATTATGATGCTTGTATGACTTATTTATGTTTTAGAGTTGTGTTGTGATATCTTCCCGTGAGTCCCTGATCTTGATCGTACACATTTGCGTGCATGATTAGTGTATGATTATGTCAGGACCCCGACTCGATGTCACATCGATCTAGCCTGTAGCACCTCATATCACTTTGCGGCCTCACGCACGGTATCCCCATGGGTGTCGCCTTACCTTTGCCCGGGACCGTTTGCGCCTTTTGGCTCACGTATATGATAGTGTCGCTAGCATCCATATGATAAGGAGCCCAGGCTGACATGACTAGTCGTAAACCCAAAGTGGCACAGACTTACAGGGACAGGCATTCATGACCCAGCCTCGAACGTGTCGGTCAACAACAAGTGGGTCCGGGATGTAGCACTGGGCTAGCAGGACTCCGGTAAACCGGGCTGTAGCAGGCGAACAGGACTCCGGTACTCAATGCATGACATTTCCCCGAAGGGACAGACACCGGAACGAGGAAGGACACATGCCGGCCAGCCTAAGTGTTCCAGAGCAGTAGCAAGCTACCATGGCTCAGCGGTAACACTAGGAGACCTTTCCCGGTAAGAGAGGCTACTAAAGATAAACAACTAGATAGTCAAATCCCACACATACCAAGCATTTCAATCATACACACAATATGCTCGATATGTGCAAACACAACGAAGCATCACAACATGACTCTACGACACAAGTACTTTATTTAAGGCTCAGAGAGCCATACATAACATACACAAGGTACGGGTCACACAACCCAGCATTCAAGTCATACAGTCATACAAACCAGCAGCGGAAGTAACTTGTCTGAGTACAGACAACTAGTAAAATAAAAGAGGCTTGGAAAGCCTAGCTATACTACGTGGTCCTTCACAAGCTCAGGATCACTACCTGGGCCTTAGCGTACTCATTGATGTCAACGTCTACGTAGAACCCATCAGAAGGGGTTGCAGCGTCTTCTGTAAAAATGTAAATTATAGCAACATGAGTACAAAAGTACCCAGCAAGACTTACATCAGATCCTACATACATGCATATTATCAAGAAGGGTTGGTGGAGTTGTTGCAGCAAGCCAGCTTTGACTCTTGGCTAGGCTAACCTACGAGAGTCCAACTTGAAATGATTTTGCGTACACGAGTCCACTACTCACCAAGTCAATACACTACCGAGGATCCACCTCCGTCTTCCTATGGAAGAGCCATCCTCGGCACTCACACTTATCTTGAGGCTTTTAGTAGTTTCCATTTACTTGTCTATGAACTGTATAGGCAACCAAGTAGTCCTTAACCGCGGACGCGGCTATTCGAATAGATCATGATAACCCTGCAGGGGTGTACTTCTTCATACATGTTTCCACCACTTAGCATCTGCACACGACATGTGCTCGGCAGACTTCAAGCGAAAGCCGACGTGGGTGTAGACCACGACCTACCTAAACACCTAAGCCTCTAGTCCAGGTTTATCGCCTATCCAGGTTCCATCCACAGGGAGTCCGGCCGAGGTTTCCCATACGGCCCCGAACGATGTGAACAGGGTTTCCGGGATACCTAACGGGTATCCGGTACACCCGGCAACGTACCTACCGTATCACAGCCCACCCCTACGGTCAGCGCTGTCCACGGCCTCCAGTAGGCTACAAACACCAGAAACTACTTGCAACTCCTGGACAGAGAGCTAGGGTGAATAAGAAGTCGAGCGGGGTCATATTTCAGGGCCCAATGCATGGTAGTAGCTGTATCTTAAATCACACATACAGATCTCAGTGCTTAAGGTCGGCTTCAATGAAACAACCCACCATGTACTCCTACATGGCCTCTCATCGATACCTTTACCAAATCGTGTTCACCACACCACTCCTGTTACCGACATAACCATTTCACTCCAGCCCATCACCCAGATGAACCAGACCTGACACGACTCTAAGCATAGCAGGCATAGCAAGGTAGGAACAACACATACATATGGCTCAATCAACTCCTACACATGCTAGTGGGTTCCATCTAGTTACTGTGGCAATGACCGGTCATGCAGAGGAAATGGGTTCAACTACCGTAGCACACAGCAGTTTGAAACGCGTTGTCTTAATGCAGTAAAAGAGAGCAGGAGCGAGAACATGGGATTGTATCGATATGATCAAATGGTTGGTTGCTTGCCTGATGGTTCGATGCACTGATACGGTTCTTCGTTAGGGTAATCACGATACTCCTCGGAGGCAGAACCTGTCGCAAGGACACCGATACACAACCATCACCAAACAATGTGCAACAATATGATGCATGCATGAAACATAGCAATATGAGTGTGTTGGGCTAATGCAACTAAAACCAGAAGGGTTTGAACCAATTTGAATCAAAGATTCAAATTTCAAACTCAAACATGGCCCTTTAAAGTGTTTTTCCTTGTTCTGCATTAAACATCAAGTTAACTTGTTTAGTCATGCATGAAAATAGTACAGATGGATAGATTGGATTTTTCTGATCATTTTTCATATATAATTTGTCTGATTTGGAGTTACAGAATAAAAGTTATGAATTTTTGAAGTTTAAATTATATTCTGAAATTTCCTATATTAGAATAATTCCAGAAAATCAATTATTGCGTCAGCCTGACGTCAGTGTGACGTCAGCAGGTCAACGGAACACGTCCGGGTCAAACCTGACAGTGGGTCCCGCGTGTCAGTGTGATTAGATTGATTAAAGTTTAATTAAAACTAAACCTGTTTAATTAACAGGGCTGGGCCCCACCTGTCATTGACTCAGGGGAGTCAACCAGGGCCCACCCGTGGTCAAACCCGGGTCGGCTGCACCGGCGTTTAGCCGCCGGCGAGCCCGACGCGGCGGCGGAAGTGATTTTTGCCGTTCCGGCAACCAAACGAGCCGCGGAGGCCACCGGAGAGGAGCCGAGGTCGAGTCGCAGCTCTTGGTGGAGTCCGTTGGGGTCGGGGTGGCCGGAGTTGGCGCCGGCGACGACTTTGGCGGCCACCGGAGTTCGGCCAAAGTCGAACTTGTTGCTAGGGTGTGCGGGGAGGTGCGGGAAGTGCACGGTTGGGCCCAACGCAGCGTGGTGAGTGCGTTGGACACCGCGGGTTGGCCGGAGGATGGCCGGGAGCACGTCGGCGACGAGATCCACGGCGGTGCGTGCGTGTGATTTTCGTGCGGTGGCTACACGGCTCGGGAATGAGAGAGGGAAGGTCGGAGGGGTAGCTAGGCTCACAGCGCTCCCGTAGAGGCCACCGGCGGGGTCGGGGACGAGCTGAGGCGGCGACGGCGTTGAAGGGGATCTCCGGCGACGGCGAGCTCGGGCGAGGTCAGTGCGGTGGTCTCGGGCCGCACGAGCACACGGGGCTCGGCTAGCTCGATGAAGTGGACGGCGGCGGAGCTCCTGGACACGGCGGCACGGCGTGGGGTTGAGGGAGGGCGTGGCTACGGCGAGGGGGTGGCGGCGATGGCGTCGGCTATGGCGTGGGAGAGCGAGGGAGAGGAACTGGAGAGGAGAGGGGGTGTCTGGGAGGTTCGGGGGAGAGAGAGAGGCCGATTCACGGCGTTAGCCGGGCGAGGGAGGCGGCGAGGCGGCGAGCAGGTGCGTGGCACCCATGCGGTGCTCGCCGTCGAGCACCTGCCTGCCTGCCTGGCCGGCAAGCAGCTCGCTGGCGCGGTGCTGGGCTGGGCCAGCAGGTGGGCCGAGTGCTGGGCGCCAGGTAAGCTTTTTCCATTTCTTTCTGTTTTCTGTTTTTTTAATACTTCTGCAACTTTGTTGAATTAAATAAAATACTTAGGCTACTCCTAAAATCACCAAACTACTCCTGGTCCATAGTTGGATTATTTCCAACATGAAACATTTTAGTTTGGAGATATTTGAGCATTTAAATATTTTATATAATTTTAAATGCCCAAATTCAAATATTTATGGATTAATTCAAAAAACCTAAGATGGCCTAGGAAAATGTGCATCACTTTTGGCAGAGGTTCTGAACCAAGACAAAAATGATGGGCATTTTAGAAGGGCATTTCAGGTTCATTGAAAAAGTTTTTAGTAAACCCTAATTGGTTTCAGAGGGGACTGGGGGTTCTGTCATCCCCATTTCAGGTTTCTGATGAAAGATTAGACATGATGCAACACTCTAATGCATGGCTAACTAGGATGTGACAACTCACCCCCACTCAAAAGAATCTCGCCCCAAGATTTGGGTTCCTCCGGAAAGAAGGAGGGATACTCGAGTCGAAGACGATCCTCCCTTTCCCAAGTTGCTTCATCCTCAGAATGGTGTGACCATTGTACTTTGAGGAACTTGATATTATGACGTCGAGTGGTACGCTCGGCCTGATCGAGGATACGAATGGGGTACTCTCGATATGTAAGATTATCTTGGAGATCAAGCGTTTCGTAGTCCACTCCACGGATAGGATCCGAGAAGCAACGCCTGAGTTGAGAAACATGGAAGACATCGTGGACTCTGGAGAGGTGCGGAGGTAGATCCAACTGGTAGGCAACTTCTCCTCGTTTGGCGAGAATGCGAAAAGGTCCAATGTAACGAGGAGCCAATTTGCCTTTGATACCGAAACGATGGGTTCCCTTCAGAGGGGTAACCCGAAGGTAAGCCTTCTCGTCAACCTCGAAAGTCATAGCCTTATGTTTTCGGTTATATTGACTCTTCTGACGAGATTGGGCTGTTTTCAACTTTTCACGAACGATGCGAACTTGCTCTTCTGCTTCCTGAATCATATCTGGGCCAAAAAATTGTCTTTCCCCGGTTTCTGACCAGTTAAGGGGTGTTCGACACCGTCGTCCATAGAGAACTTCAAAAGGGGCTTTACCCAAGCTAGATTGATAGCTGTTGTTGTAAGCAAATTCGGCAAATGGAAGGCACTTCTCCCAATCCATTCCGAATGAGATAACAGAGGCTCGAAGCATGTCTTCTAGAATCTGGTTGACGCGTTCCACTTGACCACTCGACTGAGGGTGGAAAGCGGTGCTAAAGGAGAGACGGGTTCCCATAGCATTTTGGAAACTTTCCCAAAATCGAGAGGTGAAAAGACTTCCTCGATCCGAGTTAATTTCAAAAGGAACACCATGGAGAGACACTATTCGGGAGATGTATAAGTCTGCCAGCTGACTAGCGGTTATACTCTCACGAACAGGTAGGAAATGGGCTACTTTGGAAAGGCGATCGACAACGACGAAGATAGCATTATTCCCTCTCTTGGTCCTGGGAAAACCGGTAATGAAGTCCGTACCAATTTTATCCCATTTCCATTCTGGAATGGCTAAGGGTTGAAGGGTGCCAGCAGGCCGTTGATGCTCTGCTTTTACACGACGACAGACGTCGCAATTAGCAATATACTGAGCGATTTCTCTCTTCATCCTAGTCCACCAGAACCTCTGGCGTAGGTCCTGATACATCTTAGTACTACCGGGATGAATGGTGAAAGGAGATTCATGAGCCTCCTTAAGGATCAACTGCCGTAGATGCTGGTTCCTGGGAACCACTAAACGGTTCTCAAAGTACACAGCACCCTGATCATTTATGGAGAAACAACTAGCACCTCCGCTAGCAATGTTCTCCTTGATCTTAGCTATTCCCTTATCTCGCTTCTGGGCAGCGATGATTTGATCCGTAAGAGTAGGTTTCGCCACCAAGGTGGAAAGAAATCCGTGAGGAACAATGTGAAGGTTAATCTTCCGAAATTCCTCATGGATAAGCGGTTGACTTTGTTGTAACATCAGGTTGTTACAATAAGATTTACGACTTAGTGCATCAGCCATGACGTTGGCTTTCCCTGGGGTGTAAGTTATTCCTAGGTCGAAATCTGTGATCAACTCAACCCAACGTCTTTGCCTGAGATTCAAATCCGGTTGGGTGAAAATGTACTTCAGACTTTGGTGATCAGTGAATATTTCGCAACGGTTACCGAGGAGGTAATGTCGCCAGGTTTTAAGTGCATAGACTACAGCTGCAAGCTCTAGATCATGAGTAGGATAATTCTCCTCATGTGGGTGCAATTGCCGTGAAGCGTAAGCAATTACATGTCGATCTTGCATGAGAATGCAACCTAGTCCTTGTCGCGAGGCATCGCAGTAGATAACAAAATCCTTGGAGAAGTCTGGCGGTACCAGCACGGGAGCAGAAGTCAGGTGTCTTTTTAGTTCCTGAAAGCTGTGCTCACATTGTGGAGTCCATTCGAACTTTTTATCTTTCTTGAGGAGTTCGGTTAGAGGTTTAGCAACTTTGGAGAAGTTTTCGACAAAGCGACGACAATAGCTCGCTAAGCCCAGAAAACTCCGAACTTGCTTGACCGATTCAGGTGGAGTCCAATTAAGGACGGCTTGAACTCGCTCAGGGTTAACAGCAATACCTTTACCAGATATTACATGACCCAGATAGGTCACTTTCGACAACCAAAATTCACATTTGGAAAACTTGGCATAAAGGCGGTGCTCTCGAAGTTTCTTCAACACTAGCCTTAAATGTTCGGCATGTTCTTCCTCGTTCTTGGAGTAGATGAGTATATCATCGAGATAAACTACGACGAATTTATCCAAATACTCCATGAAGATTGAGTTCATTAACCGAGAAAAGGTGGCTGGAGCGTTGGTTAAGCCGAAGGACATGACGGTGTACTCGTATTGGCCATAACGAGTAACAAAGGCCGTTTTAGGAATGTCCCCGTTTCTGATTTTGATTTGATGGTAGCCCAACCTCAAATCTATCTTGGAGAAGACTGAGGATCCAGCGAGCTGATCATACAGGTCGTTGATCCTGGGAAGCGGATATTTGTTCTTGATTGTGACCAAATTGACAGGTCGGTAATCTACAACCATCCGGTCCGTACCATCCTTTTTCTTGACGAAGAGGACGGGGCAAGCCCACGGAGATGAACTAGGTCGGATGAAACCCCTTTTCAAGGACTCATCGAGTTGTTTCTTAAGCTCGGCTAGTTCTAGTGGTGCCATCTTGTAAGGTCTTCTAGCAATCGGAACGGTTCCTGGAATGAGGTCTATTACGAACTCAACATCCCTGTCAGGTGGAACACCTGGCAATTCCTCTGGGAAGACATCCGGAAAGTCACGGACTACCGGAACGTCCTCAAGGTCTGGCAAAGGGCTGGCGTTAAGAGAATATAATTGTCGCTTGGCTAATCGGGTCAAGACATTGACTATCTTCCCCGAAGGATGAGTGAGTTGAACAGTCCTAGAGAAGCAATCAATTTTGGCATGATGAGCTGACATCCAGTCCATACCCAAAATGATATTAATATCTGAAAATTTGAGAGCTATCAAAGATGCAAGGAAAACAAGTCTGTCGACTTGGATTTCATTTCCATAACTTACCCTGGAGGTCTGCCATCTAGAACCGGGAGTAGAAATTTCCATAGTGGATGGCATGTTACAGAATGCGGTGTTATGCAAACGAGCATAGTTCTCGGATATAAATGAATGAGAGGCTCCTGTATCGAAAAGAACAGATGCCGGGTGGCAATTAACAAGGAGCGTACCGAGAACGACGTTGGGATCTTCTTGAGCTTCTTCGGCAGAGATACAGTTGACATGGCCACGTGTAGCGGTGGCCGGCTTGGCGTGGAACACTTTCCCTGTCGGTTTGCCGTGGCCAACAGCTTTAGCAGTTTGGTTGGGGTTGGTCTGGGGACACTCACGCATATAGTGACCAGATTCCCCACACTTGAAACAAGTCACGGAACTGGTACGTGGAGGAGCATTGTTGGTTGGACCCCCATAGGGCTTGGCTGGTGCAGACTGTTGAACGGGGCGAGGCGCCTGGAAAGATGGCCTCGGTGTGAACCTGGGTGGCAGGGCGGTGTTGGGCACCCACACGCGGCGCTTCTGAGGACCAGCACCAGATGAGGAACCCATGTCACGGCCATGCTTGCGTGTTGCGTCATAATCAGTTTGACCAGTCTCAGCACTGATGGCCTTGTTAACAAGTTTCTGAAAAGATGTGCACTCATGCAGACGGAGGTCGCGGCGAAGCTCAGGACTAAGCCCCTTACGGAACCTTGCTTGCTTCTTGGCATCAGTAGAAACTTCCTCAGTTGCATATCGTGCGAGGTTACCGAACTCCCTGCTGTAGGCATCCACAGAGAGTCGGCCCTGAGTGAAACTACAAAATTCCTCACGTTTACGGTCCATGAGACCCTCCGGAATGTGATGTTCACGGAAAGCCTCGCTGAATTCCGCCCAAGTAGTGACATGGCCCACTGGGCGCATAGCTCCATAATTCTCCCACCATAGACTGGCGGGGCCTTCAAGATGATATGCAGCAAAGGTGACCTTGTCAGCCTCCGCTACCAGCGCGGAACGCAGTTTGTGAGAGATACTGTGAAGCCAATCATCAGCGTCGAGAGGCTCGACGGAGTGGTGGAACGTGGGTGGATGTAACTTGATGAAATCACTGAGTGACACCACGTTAGACCTCTGATGGTGTGCTGTGTTCTGTTCAATACGCTCCAACAAACGGTTGGTCTCCCGCTTGTTTCTTTCGGCTTCCATCATAACCTCGGCTAGGGAAGGAGGATGAGGCAGATTTGCATTCCTGACTTCGCTGCCTTCGGCCTGCTCTTGGGGAGCAGGGTTTGTGCGCGTGTTGACCATCCTAGGTAAACAAGACAATGATTTAGTCAGAATGATAAAATTCCGACATAGGATACAAAATGTAAGGAATAACTCGGAATGCAAGATGATCATCCGTATGACATGGTAGATACAAAGACTGCTTCTTTATTCCATCGTCATACACACCATACAGGGTTTAGAACAGGACCAAACAAGGTACTATTACGGTGAAAAGAGGATTACATCTCATCGGAGGCATTCCAAGCTCCTATACATTATTTTTCTACACCTCCGGAAGGCGATACAAACTAGGTCATATCCCACAAGTCACGCAGGACGATAGACGGCACAGCTAATGCGAACTAGTGATACTACCACTAACTCAGACCGATCCGTAGTAGTTCTCGTAGAAATCACCTCCATAGCCTGGAAGCTCAACATGATCATCCGGAAACAGACGATCTCGCGGAGCTTGTGGACCATAGGGGCTAGGATGAGGTCTTGGACCAACAGACGGTGGCCTGCGGGGACCGCGAGGTGGGGTGATGCCTCCTACATCACGCCAACCCATCACGTCTGGCAGAGCAGATCTCACAGGATAGATATCGCGCATATCCGAATATCCAGCTTGCACCGCCGGTGCAAACCGAGTCAATGTGGCCCAGTGGTCAGCACGGGTATTGAAGAGCTCTAACCTCAAGGCCCGATTTTCACGGTCCTTATCCTCGAGCATCTCAGCAGTGGTGCGGGTCCGTGAATCCTCTTGGGTAGGGTCAGCATAGATAGCTTGGAGATACCCTTGTGCTCCCGGAAGTGATCCTGGCATGTACCGGAAATCAGAGTCCCGAAATAGACCAGATCTGACTCGCATAATGGTCATCATAGAGTAGGCGGCGTCCTGCACAGCCATCTCAATAGTAACCCCGAGTCCATAGGAGCAGTGAAGGGGCTCGGTGGATCCAGGATAAGATGGAAATATCCTGACAGTGCAGAGATACTGGCTTTGATTGAAGTCCCGAAATTGCTCTTCGACCGTGTACTCAGGATACCAGCGGTATCCAGCCTCAGTCATTACCCTGACCAACATGGCGGTATGACCGGGTACATCTAGGCATCGAGTCAGGCGAACCACTTGATTGAGGTCGCGAGTGGCCATCTGAAAGCACAATCATAATGCAAAGGCATTAGAATTTCTAGAAAAATTTCGGCAGCATAACAGCTGTAAATGCTCAAGAAGGATTTTGAGACATTTGACAAAGGATTTCATACACACTCAACATCATCATATCAAGTTCTGAGTCCATCCTAGCATCATAATGTGGTAGTAGAGTTGAACTAGGCTTGTATCCATCAACCCTATAAGGTACTACTGATTAGTAACACGTGATCCTGATAGAGAGAATAGATCCTAATTCCTTAACCCCCGGTGGAAGAATAGACTGACTCAGATCAGAATGTCATAAGATAAAGGAGTAAAAAGAGCCTTACGTTCCAACCCACAAACAATTCCCCTACATATAACTAAAGAATTTCTAGACTCAACATCGACCAGTTTGGCTTGGAGAACCTACAGGCAGTCCGGCTCTGATGCCAACGCTGTCAGGACCCCGACTCGATGTCACATCGATCTAGCCTGTAGCACCTCATATCACTTTGCAGCCTCACGCACGGTATCCCCATGGGTGTCGCCTTACCTTTGCCCGGGACCGTTTGCGCCTTTTGGCTCACGTATATGATAGTGTCGCTAGCATCCATATGATAAGGAGCCCGGGCTGACATGACTAGTCGTAAACCCAAAGTGGCACAGACTTACAGGGACAGGCATTCATGACCCAGCCTCGAACGTGTCGGTCAACAGCAAGTGGGTCCGGGCTGTAGCACTGGGCTAGCAGGACTCCGGTAAACCGGGCTGTAGCGGGCTAACAGGACTCCGGTACTCAATGCGTGACATTTCCCCGAAGGGACAGACACCGGAACGAGGAAGGACACATGCCGGCCAGCCTAAGTGTTCCAGAGCAGTAGCAAGCTACCATGGCTCAGCGGTAACACTAGGAGACATTTCCCGGTAAGAGAGGCTACAAAAGATAAACAACTAGATAGTCAGATCCCACACATACCAAGCATTTCAATCATACACACAATATGCTCGATATGTGCAAACACAACGAAGCATCACAACATGACTCTACGACACAAGTACTTTATTTAAGGCTCAGAGAGCCATACATAACATACACAAGGTACGGGTCACACAACCCAGCATTCAAGTCATACAGTCATACAAACCAGCAGCGGAAGTAACTTGTCTGAGTACAGACAACTAGTAAAATAAAAGAGGCTTGGAAAGCCTAGCTATACTACGTGGTCCTTCACAAGCTCAGGATCACTACCTGGGCCTTAGCCTACTCATTGATGTCAACGTCTACGTAGAACCCATCAGAAGGGGTTGCAGCGTCTTCTGTAGAAATGTAAATTATAGCAACATGAGTACAAAAGTACCCAGCAAGACTTACATCAGATCCTACATACATGCATATTATCAAGAAGGGTTGGTGGAGTTGTTGCAGCAAGCCAGCTTTGACTCTTGGCTAGGCTAACCTACGAGACTCCAACTTGAAATGATTTTGCGTACACGAGTCCACTACTCACCAAGTCAATACACTACCGAGGATCCACCTCCGTCTTCCTACGGAAGAGCCATCCTCGGCACTCACACTTATCTTGAGGCTTTTAGTAGTTTCCATTTACTTGTCTATGAACTGTATAGGCAACCAAGTAGTCCTTAACCACGGACGCGGCTATTCGAATAGATCATGATAACCCTGCAGGGGTGTACTTCTTCATACATGTTTCCACCACTTAGCGTCTGCACACGACATGTGCTCGGCAGACTTCAAGCGAAAGCCGACGTGGGTGTAGACCACGACCTACCTAAACACCTAAGCCTCTAGTCCAGGTTTATCGCCTATCCAGGTTCCATCCGCAGTGAGTCCGGCCGAGGTTTCCCATACGGCCCCGAACGATGTGAACAGGGTTTCCGGGATACCTAACGGGTATCCGGTACACCCGGCCACGTACCTACCATATCACAGCCCACCCCTACGGTCAGCGCTGTCCACGGCCTCCAGTAGGCTACAAACACCAGAAACTACTTGCAACTCCTGGACAGAGAGCTAGGGTGAATAAGAAGTCGAGCGGGGTCATATTTCAGGGCCCAATGCATGGTAGTAGCTGTATCTTAAATCACACATACAGATCTCAGTGCTTAAGGTCGGCTTCAATGAAACAACCCAACATGTACTCCTACATGGCCTCTCATCGATACCTTTACCAAATCGTGTTCACCACACCACTCCTGTTACCGACATAACCATTTCACTCCAGCCCATCACCCAGATGAACCAGACCTGACACGACTCTAAGCATAGCAGGCATAGCAAGGTAGGAACAACACATACATATGGCTCAATCAACTCCTACACATGCTAGTGGGTTCCATCTAGTTACTGTGGCAATGACAGGTCATGCAGAGGAAATGGGTTCAACTACCGTAGCACACAGCAGTTTGAAACGCGTTGTCTTAATGCAGTAAAAGAGAGCAGGAGCGAGAACATGGGATTGTATCGATATGATCAAATGGTTGGTTGCTTGCCTGATGGTTCGATGCACTGATACGGTTCTTCGTTAGGGTAATCACGATACTCCTCGGAGGCAGAACCTGTCGCAAGGACACTGATACACAACCATCACCAAACAATGTGCAACAATATGATGCATGCATGAAACATAGCAATATGAGTGTGTTGGGCTAATGCAACTAAAACCAGAAGGGTTTGAACCAATTTGAATCAAAGATTCAAATTTCAAACTCAAACATGGCCCTTTAAAGTGTTTTTCCTTGTTCTGCATTAAACATCAAGTTAACTTGTTTAGTCATGCATGAAAAAGTACAGATGGATAGATTGGATTTTTCTGATCATTTTTCATATATAATTTGTCTGATTTGGAGTTACAGAATAAAAGTTATGAATTTTTGAAGTTTAAATTATATTCTGAAATTTCCTATATTAGAATAATTCCAGAAAATCAATTATTGCGTCAGCCTGACGTCAGTGTGACGTCAGCAGGTCAACGGAACATGTCCAGGTCAAACCTGACAGTGGGTCCCGCGTGTCAGTGTGATTAGATTGATTAAAGTTTAATTAAAACTAAACCTGTTTAATTAACAGGGCTGGGCCCCACCTGTCATTGACTCAGGGGAGTCAACCAGGGCCCACCCGTGGTCAAACCCGGGTCGGCTGCACCGGCGTTTAGCCGCCGGCGAGCCCGACGCGGCGGCGGAAGTGATTTTTGCCGTTCCGGCAACCAAACGAGCCGCGGAGGCCACCGGAGAGGAGCTGAGGTCGAGCCGCAGCTCTTGGTGGAGTCCGTTGGGGTCGGGGTGGCCGGAGTTGGCACCGGCGACGACTTTGGCGGCCACCGGAGTTCGGCCAAAGTCGAACTTGTTGCTAGGGTGTGCGGGGAGGTGCGGGAAGTGCACGGTTGGGCCCAACGCAGCATGGTGAGATCGTTGGACACCGCGGGTTGGCCGGAGGATGGCCGGGAGCACGTCGGCGACAAGATCCGCGGCGGTGTGTGCGTGTGATCTTCGTGCGGTGGCTACACGGCTCGGGAATGAGAGAGGGAAGGTCGGAGGGGTAGCTAGGCTCACAGCGCTCCCGTAGAGGCCACCGGCGGGGTCGGGGACGAGCTGAGGCGGCGACGGCGTTGAAGGGGATCTCCAGCGACGGCGAGCTCGGGCGAGGTCGGTGCGGTGGTCTCGGGCCGCACGAGCACACGGGGCTCGGCTATCTCGATGAAGTGGACGGCGGCGGAGCTCCTGGACACGGCGGCACGGCGTGGGGTTGACGGAGGGCGTGGCTACGGCGAGGGGGTGGCGGCGATGGCGTCGGCCATGGCATGGGAGAGCGAGGGAGAGGAACTGGAGAGGAGAGGGGGTGTCTGGGAGGTTCGGGGGAGAGAGAGAGGCCGATTCACGGCGTTAGCCGGGCGAGGGAGGCGGCGAGGCGGCGAGTAGGTGCGTGGCACCCATGCGGTGCTCGCCGTCGAGCACCTGCCTGCCTGCCTGGCCGGCAAGCAGCTCGCTGGCGCGGTGCTGGGCTGGGCCGGCAGGTGGGCCGAGTGCTGGGCGCCAGGTAAGCTTTTTCCATTTCTTTCTGTTTTCTGTTTTTTTAATACTTCTGCAACTTTGTTGAATTAAATAAAATACTTAGGCTACACCTAAAATCACCAAACTACTCCTGGTCCATAGTTGGATTATTTCCAACATGAAACATTTTAGTTTGGAGATATTTGAGCATTTAAATATTTTATATAATTTTAAATGCCCAAATTCAAATATTTATGGATTAATTCAAAAACCCTAAGATGGCCTAGGAAAATGTGCATAACTTTTGGCAGAGGTTCTGAACCAAGACAAAAATGATGGGCATTTTAGAAGGGCATTTCAGGTTCATTGAAAAAGTTTTTAGTAAACCCTAATTGGTTTCAGAGGGGACTGGGGGTTCTGTCATCCCCATTTCAGGTTTCTGATGAAAGATTAAACATGATGCAACACACTAATGCATGGCTAACTAGGATGTGACAGATTAAATCGGGGGTGTCACAAGTTGGTATCAGAGCCGACTGCCTGTAGGAATCCCCGTTCCAACTCCTTGGCCGAAGTCGAGTCTAGTTGTTGAAAAAAATTTACTAACATGGCTGTGTGGCCCATGGGCCCACGTCGCCATCGGGTGGTAGTAGGATCTTTTACTCCTCGACCTATACTCTGGGACTCTGATCTCTCTACTATTCGGGTTAAATGAAGTTTACTAAATCTAACATTAGGATCTCGTTATCACTTTCACCCGGAGAGCCCCTTATTACTAATGATCGTCTCCTGCAGCAGAAGACCCTGAAGATACTCTCCGCTGTTAACCCGAGAACTTGTGTTCATCACGTTTGCAATTCACCTTCCACCGCAAACCCTTATGGATAACTACTTGCATTTGTTATTCTTACCTTCATCCCCAGTGGTCTTGTTATTACAAGATACCCTGAAAAACTCGTCGTTGTGTCGATAATCCCTTGAGCTTACTGCCTTGCTGTTCTTTGTCACTTGAATACCCCTACGGTTAATTCTCGCACTTATCGAGTATCCGCTCATCCCCCAGTTGTTCATGTGTTACGCAAAAGTCTTCGAAATACCACCCGATATTCCGAAAATCATCAGCAACCTATTGCTATGGAATTTCTTGTTTGCTTTCATTATGATTAATCCCATAAGTATAGAAATCTTATTGACATTCCTTGTCATTATCATTTTGAGTCTGTTGACTCAATATGTTGCGAATACACGCAATCATCATTGATCCTTATAAATTACCTTTCCGGCTGAGCTTCCATTCTTTTAACTGGAATTGGTTCTCGACCAATCCAATTGTCGTTGATTGTACCCTAAGGCTATTCAACTTATCCATCCCTAATCAGAGCATTGCTTTTGATCCCTTGATTTGGAAATCATAATTCCTTTGCATTTGACAATTGAGTTAGTCAGTTGTTTCTATAATCTGATCTCCTTGCATTCTTCTTCCTCTAGTTGAGTACCGATACTCGTATCAGATCCTTTGTGGACCATCAGGTCCTTTGTTCGATTGTTATCCGACAGTGTCCTTCACATTTGATCACTTTGTGAGTTCTTCCCCTGATACCTAATGCCTTTGTTAAGTTGTATCCTCTGCTTGGCCAACCATACTCTGCTTTCGGACTTGTGTTATTTACTCTTGAAACTTGTGGTATATGTTTCTAAGAAGCCACTAAGGGTTGAACATATGCTTTCTCTAGACCATGTGAACCCGAAATTTTTCACGAGTCATACTCTTCTGGTGCTTCACCAGATAAAATTTCAACACTGCAACTTCATCGAACGTGAGAAGTGAATGAAAGGTTATGCATTGGAGAAGTGGGAGTCGACCTTGAACTTTGCGTTCATGCCCATGGACACAATGTACATCTTCTCATCGAAGCTTCTTTTAAAATTAATTATTCCTTTAGTATAAGTTCATCTTATATCTGGGATCTGGCCTTTTACAATCGTGGTTCCGACCATGTTCTCTTTTAAATACCATTTCTCGGGCAAGGTTAAGCACTTGACTTCTATAGAGCAATACCCCAGTCCAACCTCTACTTTGATCTGTCATCGAGTATTGCCCCCTGGTATCTCGAGATTATCATGGAACTGCATAACTTCTTATGAGTTCTTCATCAAGTGCTACATTCCCACTGATTCCAATTTTTCACGGGCTCTGAATTACTAAACACTCAAAGACACCAATAACTGAACCGAGTCCACACTACGGTTCAACAACCCTTCGGTAAGCTTCTATAAGTACGAGTTTGTACCCGATCACATCATTCCTAGCCTGATCGGCTATATCATTATCATGCTAAATTTTAACTGTGCTACCGGGTCCTTATCCTCGGAGCACAAAATTCGACGGTGAGCTAATCTTACAATCGATCTTCCTCGTCATACCGTTGGTCCTTGGACAGCAAGCTTGATTTCGAGTTTGTGTCCTACCCATGGTTCCAATAACCTTTCACTTCATCATTACTTGACTTGATGTCATTACCGATCGATTACATCTTCATGAACTCTCGCGACAAAGGTGTCATGATCATCAACATTCTGAGCTCATCCAGGATATCAATTGAATTCATGATGAGAAATACCATCCTTGCCCTCGATGAATTGTATTATCGTCGACCACTTTATTGCCCTCCCACCAACACAAGCTTGTTCATGTTTGGTGTTATACCTTGAGTTCCTTGCTATCCAGCAATTGTTCTTCTTTACCTTGGAGTATTACCATCCTTTATGTCAAGAATGTTCTGAGATTTGTTCCACCTCTTGAGAATTCTTGACATAGAAATACTTCTCACCATCACCATTCTTTCTTGGTCCCCGTGTTAATTCCAACAAGTGAACGGTGTTGTTTGGATTCTTTCCTTCTAGCAACCCTATTTTTTTGAAGTTAATGGTCGAAAGTTTGTTCTTAGGCTATTGACTATTGAATCACCATTCTGACATTGGTCGTGCAACCCAACCCATATTTCGGGTGCACCTTTCAACCAATGTTTAATTGTGTATGTTTTCCTCGAGCATACATCATTATACCATTTGATCTGACAAATGTCATCTTCTTGTTCACATTATTGAGGAAATCCATCTTTTGAAAATCTCAATGAATTGTCGCTGAGTCAATCAGCCACCTCCTCACCTCTCCTTGGTTTAATGATGAACTATTGTTTCAGGAACCCGCTCCCATAGTTCATTTCCCGAGAATCTTGCAATGCCATTTCAACGATTTGTGTTGCGCCTTTTCTTCTCGGACATCCTGAGTCTGAGGCATCATGACATCAATTGGATCTGAATCTCGGTCAGATATGATGGTTGGGACACCTTTCCAGGAGTTATGTTGTTTGTCCTTTGTTGACCCGGTAACATGATGTCATGCCTAGCACCCCCCCCCCCTGGCTGGAGGACCTATCATTATGATTTCTTTTGCAAGGATAACCATTCCTCCTGGAGGAAGTGGTAAGACCTATTTTATAAGCTGTTCCTGATGGATCCAATGAGTATCTGAAGTCCGAACTTTGCTTGAAGACCATGTCAATGCTATCTCGAAGCATGTTTCTGGTAAACTGATTTTCAACAAGAACATTTGAAACCCAATACTAAATGTTTCTCGCTCGATTATCCAAACACCGTTGTTTGCGTAATGTCATGAAATTTCTCTCCCCTACCTAAAGAGTTTTCTACATTATATCCTGTCATGGATATCATGCTCTGCTTATCCTTGGGAAGGATATACCCCTGAAATATGTGTTTAAACACATTTTCCTTCCCATTGTTCTGTTTAACCTGATGATCACATTTTCCTTTCCATTGGTTTGTTTGACCTTTCTTGTGATCTATATAACCTAAGCAGTAATAATTTACTTCTTATGTAAACACCTCGGTGTATAACTCTGCCAGTGAGACCCTATTACTTTTGTTGATGACATTTCGGTAACCACCGATGGACGGGAACTTTGCCTATTGGTCCGCCTCGTCCAACGAGCAGGAAAATGGTTCTCTTCGTCCCTCGCCCTTGGTATCGACGTTGTTGCCGACTTAATCGACAGGCTACCCTCTGACATGCCTTGCTTGCATGATCGCGCAAGACGTCTCCGCCCTTCCTACTTTTAACCCACATGGTGGGCCCATAACCCACAGTTCCACCAGGATCGAAACCTGACTCTCCTGTACACCCTCATGTTTCCAAAGTTATTCCTCGCGCATGGACTCGTATGAAATTCATGAGCCACCTACCGATGAGATCATCAATTCTGGTATCAGACGCAATACTTATTCTCGTTGCTCTGAACCCCTTTCACCTTCTAATTTAGGCATCAAACGCTTGCCTATCCGTTTGAAACTTCTCATGGTACCTCCTTACTTTGCTCTCGATATTTTCTTAAGTTTGAATTCGAGAGTACTTCCGCCACCTTCCTCGATGTTATCGACCAGATAATCGACCTTGCAGAGGTCTGTTCTTCCGGAAACCTATTCGTAAGTACGATGAAGATCCCGAAGGAAGGACGTCGACTTCATCATGATGACCGGAAGCAAAGGAATGAAGACATCAATGTATTGGACCGGTCTCTTCGAGAAGAGCAAGCCACAATGAGAAGATTCGTTAAAATTTCGTAACCAAATCCATTCCCCCTTACTCCCGCTCCTAAATCTCGGGACGAGATTTCTTGTAGTGGAGGAGAATTGTGATGCCCGGGTATTTAAGCTACAGTGAACCTCTGCTAATGATGCCATGTCACCTCGTTTACTGTTGGTAAACTCGTGTTAGTTCAAAACGATTCAAATTCAAATTTAAAATATAGGCAAACAATAAATCTTTTCAAATATTAAAACTAAAATGTTCGGAGTGAGCCAAACAATGCATAGGTAATTATGTAGAAGAAACCACACTTTTATAATGTGCTTAAATGCACAATAATAGATAAACAGTAGCAAAACAATTGGTTGAATGCCTTTTACAATAAATAAAATATTAACTATTTTATTTAGTTGCCCAAACTTATGTGGCAGTAACCTATTTATTAACACTAAATTAGGGACTACTTTTATAATTTATAAAACCAAAATAAAAGAGGAACTAAAATAAAACAACAAAAGAAAAGGAAAATAAAACAAAAATAAATGAAATAAGAAAATACCCCCCCTCTCTCCCATGGGCCAAGTGGCCCAGTTGGCCACAACCGACTAGGCCGACCCAGGCCACCCCCTGCCTATACCCCCC
>NC_041391.1:358417617-358433544 GCF_002162155.2 Triticum dicoccoides | reverse complement strand
CTGGATCGGGCCACGACCGCGTCCCCGACGCCAACGGCGCCCCGACCGTCGCGTCTGTCGCCGCCCCATCGCGCCTCCATCCTCCTCCGCGACGCCACCTCACTGGCGCCGCACCTCCTGGCCTCCTCCCTCTCCTTCGTGCACCGCGTCGTCTCCCCCGAGCTCCGCGCGCGCCCCATTCGTGGCCGCCCCGACCCCGTCACCGGAGGCCACCTCGCAGGTCCGCCAGCGTTGTCGTCCTCCCCTGCGTTGCCGTCGTCGCCACGTCGCCCCGGAGCCGTCCCCGACGCCGTCGCTCGCCGCTTCCTCGCCTCTCCTTCACCGGTCGTCCCCGTCCGCCTCGGCCACCACCACCGCCACCGCGTCGGCCCACCTCTCTAACGCCACTCCGGCCGTCCCGAGCTCTCCATCGACCTCCTCCCAGTGAGCCATGTCCGTTCCCCTCTTCCCCGTCGATCTCGTCGTTGATTGGCGCTGCCCCGCTCGCGCCCGAAGCTCGCGACGACCTCGCGTTCACCGAGCCGCCCCTGGCTGCGTTCGCGTACGTCGGCGGCGCCCCAGAACTCCAGCCTCGCGCGCTAGCTATCCCCTGGCCGTGCGCCTCGCGCCCTACCCTCGCACCCACCTACGCCCAGCCGTGCGTGCCCGTCTCGCGCCACCGTGCCCATAGCCGCCGGCCGGGTTCGCCCGCCTCGTCGCCTCGGGTCCGCCCGATGGACGCCTCGCCTGCAACTGCGCTCGCTGCACAGCGCCCGCTCGGGTGACACCTGCACCCGAGCGCCCGAACCCGTTAAGGCCCCTGGCCCAATGACAGTCGGGCCCCACCCCAGTACCAGAACGTTAAAAAAAAGAGGAATTAAAGAAAATAATAAATAGTAAATAAAAATGTTAGCTAATTAATTAATTAACTAACTAAATTAATTAACTTAATTAATCATGTTTCATTAGACTAATTAAACATTAGTTACCTGTTTAACTAAATTAAAATATTTAATAGGTCAATTAGGTTATTGTGCCTATGGCATGCAGGACCCACATGTCAGGTTGACCAGTCAACCCTGTTGACTGCTGACGTTAGCATGACATCATGCTGATGTCATAAATCCCATTTTGCATTAAAATAATTAGATAAATGCTAAAAATGATTTAAATCTTTTAAAATTAATATAAAATAAATTGTAGCTCAGATGAAAATATTTTCAACATGAAAGTTGCTCAGAACGACGAGACGATTCCGGATACGCAGCCCGTTCGTCCACCACACACCCCTAACATATCAAACTCGCAACTTTCCCCCTCCGGTTCCTCTGCCCGAAAACACGGAACCCCGGGAATACTTTCCCGGATGTTTTCCCCCCTTCACCGGTATCACCTACTACCGCGTTAGGGCACACCGAACACCGCGTATTGCCTTGTTATATTTTGTGATGCTTTGTTTGCTCTGTATTCATTATTTCTTCCCCCTCTTCTCTCCGGTAGACTACGAGACCGATGCTGCTACTGACCAGTTCGACTACGGAGTTGACGACCCCTCTCTCTCTTGCCAGAGCAACCAGGCAAGCCCCCCCCCCCCTTGATCACCAGATATCGCCTATTCTCCTCTATACTGCTTGCATTAGAGTAGTGTAGCATGTTACTGCTTTCCATTATACCTATCCTGATGCATAGCCTGTCCTTGTTACTACTGTTGATACCTTTACCTGCAATCCTAAATGCTTAGTATAGGATGCTAGTATTTCCATCTGTGGCCCTACATTCTTGTCCGTCAGCCGTGCTATACTATCGGGCCGTGATCACTCGGGAGGTGATCACGGGTATATACTTTACATACATACATACTATACAGATGGTGACTAAAGTCGGGTCAGCTCGAAGAGTACCCGCGAGTGATTCACGGATTGGGGGCTGAAAGGACCTTTGTCCCGACGGCCCTCTGTGTGGATCTTTGTGGCGGAGCGACAGGGCAGGTTGAGACCGCCTAGGAGAGAGGTGGGCCTGGCCCTGGTCGGCGTCCGCGGTTGCTTCATAATAACACGCTTAATGAGATCTTGGTATTTGATCTGAGTCTGGCTACGAGCCTATACGCACTAACCATCTACGTGGGAGTAGTTATGGGTATCCCGACGTCGTGGTATCAGCCGAAGCACTTCAGACGTCAGCGACGGAGCGGCGCGCGCCGAATTGGACTGGAACGCCACTAGGCTAGGTCTGCTTTCGGCCGCGTACGCAACGTGCAGGTGTGCTATGGGCGATGGGCCCAGACCCCTGTGCGCTTAGGTTTAGACCGGCGTGCTGGCCTCTCTGTTGAGCCTAGGTGGGGCTGCGACGTGTTGATCTTCCGAGGCCGGGCATGACCCAGGAAAGTGTGTCCGGCCAAATGGGATCGAGCGTGTTGGGCTATGTGGTGCACCCCTGCAGGGAAGTTAATCTATTCGAATAGCCGTGATCTTCGGTAACAGGACGACTTGGAGTTGTACCTTGACCTTATGACAACTAGAACTGGATACTTAATAAAACACACCCTTCCAAGTGCCAGATACAACCGGTGGTCGCTCTCCCTCAGGGATACGAGGGGAGGATCGCCGGGTAGGATATGCTATGCGATGCTACTTGGAGGACTTCGACCTACCCTCTTCTGCCTGTTGCAAGACGAAGGTGACCAGAAGCGTAGTCTTCGATAAGACTAGCTATCCCCCTCTTATTCTGGCATTCTGCAGTTCAGTCCACTGATATGGCCTTTTACACCTATACCCATGCATATGTAGTGTAGTTCCTTGCTTGCGAGTACTTTGGATGAGTACTCACGGTTGCTTTCTCCCCCCATTTTCCCCCTTTCCTTTCTTTCTGGTTGTCGCAACCAGATGCTGGAGTCCAGGAGCCAGACGCCATCATCGACGACGACCCCTACTACACCGGAGGTGCCTACTACTACGTGCTGCCCGCTGACGACGACCTGGAGTAGTTTAGGAGGATCCCAGGCAGGAGGCCTGCACCTTTTTCGATCTGTATCCCAGTTTGTGCTAGCCTTCTTAAGGCAAACTTGTTTAACTTATGTCTGTACTCAGATATTGTTGCTTCCGCTGACTCGTCTATGATCGAGCACTTGTATTCGAGCCCTCGAGGCCCCTGGCTTGTATTATGATGCTTGTATGACTTATTTATGTTTTAGAGTTGTGTTGTGATATCTTCCCGTGAGTCCCTGATCTTGATCATACACATTTGCGTGCATGATTAGTGTACGATTAAATCGGGGGCGTCACATTGCCCATGAGACATGGTTCGCAAGTATCAAATGATTCATAATCAAGTGCTTCCAAAAGCCCATCTGCATGGAGTTTCTTCATGCGCTTTACACCAATATGACCTAAACGGCAGTGCCACAAATATGTTGCACTATCATTATCAACTTTGCATCTTTTGGCATCAATATTATGAATATGTGTATCACTACTATACAATCAAGACTCAATAAACCATTTACATTGGTTGTATGACCATAGGAGGTTTTATTCACGTAAACAGAATAACAATTATTCTCTAACTTAATGAATAATCGTATTGCAAAAAACATGATCTAATCATATTCATGCTCAATGCAAACAACAAATAACATTTATGTAGGTTCAACACTAATCCCGAAGGTAGAGGGAGTGTGCGATGGTGATCATATCAACCTTGGGATCATTTCCAACACACATCGTCACCTCGCTTTTAAGTAGTCTCTGCAACTCCTGTTTCAAGTTACTAATCTTAGCAACTGAACCGGTATTAAATACCTAGGGGTTACTATGAACACTAGTAAAATACACATTAATAACATGTATATCGGATATACCTTTGTTCACTTTGCCATCCTTCTTATCCGCCAAGTATTTGGGGCAGTTCCACTTTCCGTGACCATTTCCTTTGCAGTAGAAGCACTTAGTTTTAGGCTTAGGTCTAGCTTTGGGTTTATTCACGGGAGTGACAACTTGCTTATCATTCTTCTTGAAGTTCCCTTTCTTTTCATTTGCCCTTTTGCTTGAAACTAGTGGTCTTGTTAACCATCAACACTTGATGCTCTTTCTTGATTTCTACCTTCGTCGATTTCAGCATCGCGAAGAGCTCGAGAATCTTTTTCTTTATCCCTTGAACATTATAGTTCACCATGAATTTCTATTAGCTTGGTGATAGTGACTAGAGAACTCTGTCAATCACTATCTTATCTGGAAGATTAACTCCCACTTGATTCAAGCGATTGTAGTGCCTAGACATTCTGAGCACATGCTCACTAGCTGAGCTATTCTCCTCCATCTTGTAGGCAAATTACTTGTCAGAGGTCTCATACCTCTTGACATGGGCATGAGTCTGAAATACCAATTTTAGCTCTTGGAACATCTCATATGCTCTGTGGCGTTCAAAACGTCTTTGAAGCCCCGATTCTAAGCCATAAAGCATGGTGCACTAAACTATCAAGTAGTCATCATATCGAGCTTGCCAAACATTCATAACATCTGCATCTGCTCCTGCAATAGGTCTATCACCTAGCGGTGCATCAAGGACATAATTCTTCTGTGCAACAATGAGGATAATCCTCAGATTATGGACCCAGTCCGCATCATTGCTACTATCATCTTTCAACTTAGTTTTATCTAGGAACATATCAAAAATAGGGGAGCTACAACACGAGCTATTGATCCACAACATAATTTGCAAATACTGTCTGGACTAAGTTCATGATAAACTAAGTTCAATTAATCAAATTACTTAAGAACTCCCACTTAAACTGGCATCCCTTAAGTCATCTAAGTGTAACATGATCCAACACGTGAGATGGGGTAGTCATCAATGGTGAACATCTCTATGTTGATCATATCTACTATATGATTCACGTTCGATGTTTCGATCTCCAGTGTTCCGAGGCCATGTCTGTACATGATAGGCTCGTCAAGTTTAACCCGAGTATTCCGCATGTGCAAAACTGTCTTGCACCCATTGTATTTGAATGTAGAGCCTATCACACCCGATCATCATGTGGTGTCTCAGCACAAAGAACTGTCGCAACGGTGCATACTCAGGGAGAACACTTATACCTTGAAATTTAGTTAAGGGATCATCTTATAATGCTACCGCTGTACTAAGTAAAATAAGATGCAAAAAGATAAACATCACATGCAATCAAAATATGTGACCTGATATGGCCATCATCATCTTGTGCTTTTGACTTCCATCTCCAAATCATCGTTATGATCTCCATTGTCACCGGCTCAACACCTTGATCTCCATCGTTGTGTCGTGGTCATCTCGTCAACTATTGCTTCTACAACTATCGCTACCGCATAGCGCTAAAGTAAAGCAATTACATGGCGTTTGCATATAAAGATACAACCGTAAGGCTCCTGCCAGTTGAGGTTAACTTTTATAGAACATGATCATCTCATACAATAACGTATATAACATCATGTCTTGACCATATCACATCACAACATGCCCTGCAAAAACAAGTTAGACCTCCTCTAATTTGTTGTTGCAAGTTTTACATGGCTGCTACGGACTTCTAGCAAGAACCGTTCTTACCTACGCATCAAAACCACAATGGTGATTTATCAAGTTTGTTGTTTTAACCTTCAACAAGGACCGGCCGCAGTCAAATTCGATTCAACTAAAGTAGGAGGAACAGACACCCGCCAGCCACCTTTATGCAAAACTAGTTGCATGTCTGTCGGTGGAACCGGTCTCATGAACGTGGTCATGTAAGGTTGGTTCAGGCCGCTTCATCCAACAATACTGCCAAATCAAAATAAGACATTGGTGGTAAGCAGCATGAGTATCATCACCCACAACTCTTTGTGTTCTACTCGTGCATATCATCTACGCATAGACCTTGCTCGAATGCCACTGTTGGGGAACGTAGCATGCAATTTCAAAAAAAATCCTACGCTCACGCAAGATCTATCTAGGAGATGCATAGCAACGAGAGGGGAAGAGTGTGTCCACGTAACCTTGTAGACCGAAAGTGAATGCGTTGGACAACGTGGTTGATGTAGTCGAATTTCTTCTAGCTCCGACCGATCAAGTACAAAATGTACAACACCTCCGAGTTCTACACATGTTCAGCTTGATAATGTTCCTCGCCCTCTTGATCCAACAAGGTGTCGAGGAAGTAGATGAGTTCCTTCAGCATGACGACGTGGTGACGGTAATGGTGAAGTGATCCATGCAGGGTTTCGTCTAATCACCACGGCAATATGACCGGGGGTGTAAACTGGGGAGGGGCGTCACACATGGCTAACAGTTGTTGTTCTATGTTGTAGGCGCCCCCCTCCCCACATATATATAGGTTGGAGGGGAGGAGAGAGCCAAGGGGGCGCCCCAAGTAGGAGGAATCCTACTTGGGGTCCTCTCCCAATTCTCCCAACCCCCCTCTCCTATTCCTATTTGGAGTAGGAAGGGGAGAGGGGAAGGGGGAATCTTATTCCCTTTTTCCTTTCCTCCTTCCCCTTTCCTTCTCCAATTTGGCCAGCCCATATGGGGGGCGCACTTGCCCCTTTGTGACTGGTGCGTTTCCCCTCTTGGCCCATAAGGCCCATATCTTTTGCCGGGGGTGCCCGGAACCCCTTCTGGTGACCCTATAAGTACCCGGTGCTTCCCGAACACTTCCGGTGTCTGAATACCATCGTCCTATATATCAATCTTTACCTCTTGACCATTTCGAGACTCTTAGTCATGTCCATGATCTCATCCGGGACTCAGAACAACATTCGGTCACCAAATCACATAACTCATATAATACCATATCGTCATCGAATATTAAGTGTGCGGACCCTACGGGTTCGAGAACAATGTAGAGATGACCGAGACACCTCTCCGGACAATAATCAATAGCTGAACCTGAATGCTCTTATTGGCTCCTACATATTCTACGAAGTTCTTTATCGGTCGAACTGTTATGACAACATATGTTATTCCCTTTGTCTATCGGTATGTTACTTGCCCGAGATTCGATCGTCGGTATCTTCATACCTAGTTCAATCTTGTTACTGGCAAAGTCTCTTTACTCGTTCCGTAATACATCGTCCTACAGCTAACTCCTTAGTAACTTTGCTTGCAAGGCTTCTTATGATGTGTATTACCGGGAGGGCCCAGAGATACCTCTCCGATACTCGGAGTGACAAATCCTAATCTCGATCTATGCCAACCCAACAAACACCTTTGGATATACCTGTAGAGCATCTTTGTAATCACCCAGTTACGTTGTGATGTTTGATAGCACAAAAGGCATTCCTTCGGTATCCGGGAGTTGCATAATCTCATAGCCGAAGGAATATGTATTTGACATGAAGAAAGCAATAGCAATAAAACCAAACGATCAATATGCTATGCTAACGGATGGGTCTTGTCCATCACATCATTCTCCTAATGGTGTGATCCCATTCATCAAATGACAACACATGTCTATGGTTAGGAAACTTAACCATATTTGATTAACGAGCTAGTCTAGTAGAGGCTTACTAGGGACACTGTGTTTTGTCTATGTATCCACACATGTGTCAAGTTTTCGCTTAATACAATTCTAGCATGAATAATAAATATTTATCATGAAATAAAGAAATATTAAATAACAACTTTATTAATGCCTCTAGGGCATATTTCCTTCAAAATCTAAGGTAATGATAAGATTGAAAGAGGGGATATAAGATTAGGGTCTTCTTCCCCAAGTTGACTCACCTTTAGCCTCTCTCTCATTCATTGTTGCACAAAGATTAAATCTCCTACATTTCTCTCCTTAGCCACCCACACTCTTTGATCTCCTAGGATTTGGGAGAGAAGACCTAGATCTTCCACTCCACCAAAGAAATTTGATTCCCCCTTGTTTTCCCTCGTGGATCTTGTCATGTTGGGAGTCAAGGAGGTCGGAGCGGGGCAGCGGTCCATGGGCGAGCACAACCACCTCATGCGGCATGCTCCCTCACATGGGAGAGATTGTTGCAGGGGTGCGACAGTCGTCATCGATGAGGTCTGGTGCGAAGTGGAGCATTGAAGAGGATATGCACATGTGGCTCGCGTGAAGGGGCGCAAAAGTGGGCGAGCTATGCGCCAACAAATCGGTCGGTGCAATTCCTAGACGGTCGGTCGATAGGAATCCTTCTCCAATTTTTTGTCATGACCAAAATTTAGTAGCTGCAGCCGGCAAACTGACCGCCGCCACCGCTCCTCCCGTGACGACGACGAAGAAGAAGCCGCGATTGGAGCTCACAGCGGCAGAGATCGCGCGGCTCCACATAGAATCGGCCAAGAGAAGGGACTGGAGGTCCATTCAGGCAGAGAAGAAGGCCATTGCTGAGTTCATCCTCGAGGCTGCAGCCGTGCAACACAAGGCCGCTGTCAAGGACAGGAGGCCATCCTCACCAAGGCCACACACGCAGCAGCAACACACACCCTCCTCATTCTAGGGTTGTGCCAACCCGTGCTGGCCATTCTCTCCACCGCCGCCATGGCCGCAACGGGCACAGGCTCGTCGGTTGTTTGCCCTCCGTAGTACCAGTGGTCGAGCTCATCCATAACCGGAGATGAGCGGTTTTCATGTGGACTGGCAGCATGCTCCAACCCGGTTCTCCACGTCGCTGAACGATGGTGTGATCGCGTCGGCCACCCTCGGCCCCATGTCCGTCATCGACCTCAATGTCACACTAGGGCATAGCAGCGCCGGCCAGTTGGCCACCGGGATGCAAAGGAAGCAGCCACGATCGATTCCTATAGCCAACCTTCCCGACGTCCGCAACCTGTTCGACAAAATGCAAACCCGACATCGTTGACCAACGACCCTGACTACAACGCGTTCATAGAGAACATCATCTATGAGTGAGGTGGCCAGGCCTTCCACCCCGATGACCAAGGCTACAATCCCGATAAGACCCAAAGCCAAGACAGCCACGACCAAGATGGTGCCAACCACTATGGTGTCCATGACGAAGAAGAGGGCGACGACCATGGTGACTCATGGCATGAAGACATCTATTGTGAAGAGGAAGAAGAAGTGGGCATCGACATTGAGGAGGAGCCATTGTTTATAGATGAGCTCACCCAAAGGGCCGATGCACAAAAGGAGGAGGCAAATCATTCGCACGGGATCGTACATCAAAGAAGAGGACGTATTGATTTGTGAGAGTTGGAAGGAGATAGGCCAAGATCCCAAGACCAGTGCCGAGCAGAAAGAATCTGCTTTCTGGACGAGAGTTCATAAAACCTTTCATGAATGGAGGAAGTTTCTGCCCTACGAGTCCGCGAGCACCCGTGGCATCAACTCAATCCAAAAGAGATGGGGTTTATTCAACAAGAATACAACAAGTCTTGTGTCACGCTTGAGAGTGTTCAAACTCGTCCTATGAGTGGTCTAGGCGTGGGCGACTTGGTATGGCCTCTTCCTCTTTCATTGCTATGCCATGTTCACATTTGTTTCATCGTGTGTCCTTCGCCATTACATTTGCATGGCATGATGACCCAAAAGAAAGTGAGGGACAAGAGGAAGCCCCAAGAAAAGGAGGAGCAAATGAAGATATACTTGAAGCACTAAATGAAGAAGCTCGAGGCCGTCAAGAGGAGGAAGCTCGACCTGCAGGATGTCGTTGATAACCCACAAGTATAGGGGGTCGCAAACGTTTCAAGGGTAGAGTATTCAACCCAACTATATAGATTCGACACAAGGGGAGCCAAAGAATATTTGCAAGTATTGGCAGTTGAGTTGTCAATTCAACCACACCTAGAGAGTAAATATCTGCAGCAAAGTGATCAGTAGCAAAGTAGGATGATAGTTTTGATAATAGTGGTAGCAGTAACAGTAACGGTAACAATGATAGTAGTGATTTTGTAGCAAGTGTAATAGTACCAACATCAGTAGTAACTTAGCAAGAACAATATATAAGAAATTCGTAGGCATTGGATCGGTGAATTCTTTGGATGATATCTATTTATATATAAAAAGTAATTGACGGGTTAACCAGAAAAAAGAAAAATAACCTAAAAATCTCACTATAATCAGAATCATCTAACCGTTCAATCTAATAGACCATTACCATTAATTAGATCTCAGCCAACGGATTTCATTAATGTATCCCGCGCTCGCTCGCGTCCCGTGGATACCAAGATTTACAAAAAAAGCCCAGTCACGTCCGGTCCATTAGGGATAGGAAGATCCTGAAAAAAGGCATGCCCACTTACGTCCGTACATAGGAACCCAACTAAAAAAGACACGTTCGTACATAGAAAGAACTAGAAAAAAAAATTACAACCTAACTAAAAAAAGATTTACAACCCAAATAAGAAAGAAGATCTTCAGAAAAAAATTACGCTTGGTCACGTCTGGTTCATAGAAACAGAAAGATCTTACAAAAAGAGTCATGCCCATTCATCCGTACATCAGAAGATCAACCCAACTAAAAAAAGAGAGTTGTCTTCCAGAAATATTTCCTTGAAGATTCCCTCGGATTTCCTGCTCCACCAACGCAGCAAAACTTGCTAGAGAGAACCCTAGCGTCGTTCTTATCCACCGCTCCATGATGTCCTGGATTTTAAGTTCCGTCCACATAGAGATGCCATGGATGCAGAGGTACACGATGAATTACACAGTACCAGGGGCTGAACGCTGGTCTCTCCCATCACGAGCACAGATGGCTAATTGATGTAGGTGTCAGACGGACGGATCAGTAAAAAAGAACTGGGGTGCCGTAGGGCGTCCAACATCTCCGTTGGAATTGATGCCGCGCTAGCCCCTCCCAGGTGACTGTACTGGCACATCAAGCTCCTTTTTTTTCCAGGAATTGTTTTGTTCTTTAGTTAATATTATCTCTGTCTCATAATATACCTAGAACTTGGTATCCAATGCCAATATATAGCACCCGTACTTTGCATGTACCCCTTTGTTTCTTTTTTTAAACTACTCTGTTCTCTAATTAATATCACATATATAAGTTGATATGTGCATTGCCAAAATATGCCCAACTAACAAGTTTAGGCTCAATTTCCACTTGAGCATAAAAAGTTGTCCATGCTTCTTTTCTGGTACATGAAAGCAGAATATGCATAATCATCAGACAAAAAACTATTGATTTGTTACTAGATTCGAGTACTGATAGACGTCTTAGTCCATATAATTTTGTGCCCAAAAAGTTTAATTTGACTAATGTATGTATTTATTAGTCAGACTCACAAATAGTCCATATAGTTTTATGCCCAAGAAGTTTATTTCAACTAATGTGAGTATTTATTATTCATACTTTAAAATAGTTATTTTTTAGTCAACATTCATACTCATATCCCGTAAGTTATATATTAGCTAGGTATTAACGAACTCCGAGATTATAATAATAACCTTCCAAGAACAAAATTTACAAAATCATTAAACGGGAATTGATTGCCGTCTCTGACCTGCACAAGCCGATGGCACGTCGTGAGTCTAGCCACATGCCGCACCTGCCCCGCAATACCAAAGTCACAGGGTTGTTGTAACTACAGCCAATATTTATTAGAATTTCATGCCAAGCTAACCAAATAAAATAGACATACTAGAAAATCCAACAAAAAATCAAAACATCCAAACATTAAAGCACGTACCATAAATATTAATAGATCTACACCAATGTATCTCATTAATTTATTCTCATCCAAGACACGAGTAATCTAAATCCTCTCAAATCAATCTTGATTACCTCAGATTTTCGTCTGCATAGCTTGCTTGGTTTCAGTTTTTTGTGCAACCTATAGTTTCCCTATGTTTTACAAGTTATACGGCTACTTTGTCCATTGATACAGTAATGCAGAACCAAATGAGTTCTAAAACGTTTTTGTTCAAACTATACTTACCTTTTTGTGCCAAGAAGAAAACATTGCCGCTTACACATTTATTGTTGTTTGTTTCCTAGGTCCTAAACCTAAATTTGTGCTATTTGACATTCCTCTATTATATAGAAAAGCCGAACAATTTTAAGCTGCACCAAATAACCTTAATTTACTTTCTTGCTTGACTTTGCATCAGACCGAGTTAAGCGGAAGGGATAGCATGGTGACGAGGAGGACAATGGACAATGCTCAAGATAAGTCGCAAAGCTAAGCATTGTTTAGTTGTTTTTTTTTGAATTGTTAGCTGCACTGCTTACAAGAATTGTAGTTACTCTCAGCCATTGAAATATATGTCAACACCTACCGATGCATAATTCTTCTTTGCGCAGTTTTTAGGTTCTCTACAGCGAGATGTTACACCTAATATTTTATCCTGATGTAAAAGCCATGCAAAAAATGAATACATCGCTTACAAGTGTTTTGAAAGTCATCAAAGAAGAATTTTCAGGTTAGCAAGAGGCCAGCCACTTACCTTTACTTCCACTTACCAATATTGTGCTTGTAGACCATTGTACGTAATATTGAGGATCGTCCGATCAACTCCGGCCAGAGACGTCACAACCTAGAGTATTAACTCCGTCTAGCGACAACACCTCCAGCAGGTATCATCTTTTGCACAAAATCAAGCCATTTGCATGATTCACTATATGCTAGATTGATGAATGGATCAATGGATAAACAATACTTGATCAATAAATCTTTCCAAAATAGAAAAAATCCAATCTGTGCATTGCAGATTAATTAACATAACCACAAACTATCCCCATGCTTAGTACATACATACATGTAAGTTCTTTGCTATATATTTTTATTTTTATTGCGAAATAGTTCTTTGCTATATTACTTACTTTATTAGATACTAAAGTTTCTATTTCATTTTATATCAGAATGATGAACTGGCCATTGACCATTGACCAATTGATCAATGATACTTTAATTATATTCGATAAAGTGCTCATGTAGAGACTCTGAACAAAGATAGCCTAACCAATCACTATATATGTGCATGCCGAAATAAGAAAACTATAATCTGTCTGTTTCCTTGACATACTTATATTTCCCTTGAGCTAATACTTCCGTTTTCATGGTTTCCTTAGAAAACAAAACAACTAAATATGCATACTTACTTACATATTATATTAGTTACTTGAATTATTAACATGCCAATTTCCCTTTTTAGGGCCTCAAGCAGTATGTCACGTACACTATTGAATTCATTAGCTATAGGCATTGGGACAAGAAAAATTAAGCTCAAGTTCAAGGCTCTGGGACAAAATCAACTTATCAACCAATGAGCTTATTAGCACGGATATGATTTTAACAGATAAGTATGTACAATTATTATGTAAATATATAGTTTGCTGTTTTATTACTTTTCATCATTCAAAGTTAAAGAGGACTCTACCTACATATTTAAGACCTTTGAAGTTTTGGGAGCATGAAATTATTTGACCATTGAGGGACAATCTAAAAATCAGTTTCCTTTTTGATATAACAATGAAGAAAGTTGAGGAAATAGTTTCAAATTTTATTTTGGGCTACTACTTGAAAGTTGTTGATGGAGATACCTTAGAGAGTAGGGTAAATATTGGTAAAAGAGTGTTCAGGTATGTAAATCCATATTTCATGTAACGAGGTGGCTGAAAATGTGGATCTACGGTGAGCATACACTCCATCATGCATATTAGGTACACACTTAAACTCAAGGTAAGCGATGAGATGGCAACAGAACATTTATCAAGTTTAATGAGGCAGCGCGAAGACATTTAGGCATCATATGTGCATCTACCTTGCTAGAACAACATGATGGACTCACGAACACAATCCCAACTGTTATTCAAGACCTTAACTACTGATGTTAACTTCAGGTATTTGCAAGAGTACATGTAGAATTTTAACGTGAGCTACATTTTAAGCCCGCCGGTAAGATTCAGATGGAAGGGGAGCCTTGGCGCAGTGGTAAAGCTGCTGCCTTGTGACCATGAGGTCACGGGTTCAAGTCCTGGAAACAACCTCTTACAAAAATGTAGGGGAAGGCTACATACTATAGACCTAAAGTGGTCGAACCCTTCCCCGGACCCTGCGCAACTGGGAGCTACATGCATCGAGCTGCCCCTTCGGTAAGATTTAGATGAAATACGTAAACGGAAGAATTGAAGAGGTATGCACATGTACTTTTATTATTTTCACAAATAGTTCACCAAAAGTAAAATGCGAGTATGTTCTTTACAAAGCATACTGGAAATTCAAGGAGCACAACATTCTTCAAATTTTTACAGTACAAACTATCCTAAAAAACTGACTTAACTATGCTAACATGATATGGTAGGACGAATAGGGTCTACTACCATGCCGAAGTATTGCAACATGCATCACCATTTGGTGGAAATAGTTCATTACTACCAAACATCGACATATACGGCTTTGTTAATTCAAAGCCGGGCTAGGCTCGAGCCCCATCTCGGGCTCGGTTGATGCCTTTTCTCTAAAAAAAAACATTGACATATATATTATGTGATATTTATGACAAAAGCTTACTATTTAGTGCAAACAAATAGTGAGAGCATCGGGAGATTGCTATATTTCACATGTATAATGTGATTAGACATGTTTTCATATTCAGTTACTTATCTTATTTTTTTCTTTGCAGAATATTAAAACTATAACTAATCACAAATGTATTAATTCTTTCTTAAGTTTGTTGAATATTAAGGCTTACCACTGCCAATGTCGGTCAAAAGCATGGAAAGAAGTGGAGGGGGCTTAAAAAACTTAAAACTGTGCCATAAGATGTAAGTAGTGATCTAAAACCTCTTGTAAAAGTTTACAGAGGGAGTATTTCTCAATAAAAGAAAACTCTCATCATTTAGTACCTTCACCATAGGTCAACTGAATGTACTAATTTGCATTTGTACATCTTCTCAGACATATACTTACATTTTTTGCAATTTCACAAACTTATCAGTATCTACCTCATTCAACACTTAAAGAGCACTTAAACAAAAGAATCGTATGTTTTTCCAAAATTTGAAAGAAAAATGATGAAACATTTACCACTAACAGGCATTTTCTTAATAACATTATATTGGTTGAATCGAAAAACATATCAAAATGTAAAGAAAAAGGGGAAAATATGACTCAAGAAAAGGAAAATGGGGGGACCTGCAGGTCGGACTTTGAACTTCTAAGAATGTTGACGCTGTGGACGATGACGACGACGTGTCGGCTTTCTCGAGTGGGAATACCGTGTCTGGCTTGCGCACTTGGGGAAGACAACATCGCCAGCATCCTAATACTCAAGCTGGATCCAAGCGGGCTACGGGAGACATCGTCCATGCCCAAATCAACTACACGGACGCCTAGAACACCGGCACCGTGCAGATCAATGATCACGCCTCCTCCTTGCTACACTTGATCCTTGGAACCTACTACTCTTCAATCGCCATTCAACATCCTAGGAGACCGAGGGGGCATACGAGAAGCCATACCAGCCGCCGTCGATGGACACACTGTTGAATCACCAGCTGCCGTGTAACACCCGGATATTTATGCTACAGTAAACCTATGCTAATGATGTCATGTCATTTGCGATTACTGTTGCTAATCTTTCGTTAGTTCAAACCGATTCAAAAATCAATTAAAAATATATATATATGACAACCAATCAAATGTCTTCAAACATGGAAACAAAATGTTCGGGCAGTGTCAAAATTGGCATAGGTAATTATAGTGCAGCAAACATCTTTGTAGAAAATGCCTAAATACATTAAAGTGAAATAAAACAGAAAAGGGAAATAATAAAAAAAAGGAAAAGACAACTCTAACTAAAAAAAAGGGCAGACCCCCCCTCCCCCACTGGGCCATCTGTGGCCCAGCTGGCCGGGCCCAACCAGCCCACTTGGCCCTAACCGGCCCACCCCGCCGCCATATCCCCCCACTACCCAAACCCTAACCCCACCGACACCCACTCGCCCCCCACTCCCCCTCGTCGGTTGGACCTGGATCGGGATCCCGATCCCCTCGCCCCTCCACCCCGACGCCGACGATCCCCGC
>NC_041391.1:358409569-358417152 GCF_002162155.2 Triticum dicoccoides | reverse complement strand
CCCCTGGCCGCGATGGCCAGCGCCCCGCGCACCCTTGCACGTGCCCAGGCGCGCGAGCCCGAGCCCCGCCTCGCACTGCCGCGGCGCTGCTCGCCGCTCCCGACCGCCCGGACGAGCTCCGCCTCGTCGCGCCCCCGTAGTCGCCGTCCTTGCCGCGCTCGACGCGCGCTCGCTGCTCCGGTCCGCAGCCATGATCGCCCCGACAACAGCCTTCGTCAGCCGTCTCCGCCTGACCTCGCCGGCGATGAATCGCTTCCGCCCCACGGCCACCCCTGCCGGCCACCGTGCCAACCGCCCTGGCGCGCACCGGCGCCTAGCCGCGTCGTGCGCCCAGCGCCCCTCGGGCATGCGCCGTTCGGGTGACGCCCGCACCCAGCGCCCGTAAACCGCATAGCCTCCTGGCCCTATGACAGATAGGGCCTACCCCCAGAACGTTTAAAAAAGGAATTAATTAAAATAATATAATTAATTAATTAAGATAATTAATTAACTTAATTAATCATATTAGTTAATCCAATTAAGCCTAATTAATTAACCTAATCACTTTAATTAAGTTGACTAATCCTGTTTAGTTAACTGTGTCAATGACAGATGGGACCCACACATCTGTTTGACCCAGTCAACACCTCTGTTGACTGTTGACGTCATGCTGACGTCATGATGACGTCGGCAAACACTATTCTGGATAATGTTGGATTAAATTAATTAGATAAATCCTAAAAATGATTTTAAAACTTTAGAAAATCATATAAAATAAACCGTAGCTCAGATGAAAATACTTTCTGCATGAAAATTGCTCAGAACGACGAGACGAATCAGGATATGCAGCCCGTTCATCCGCCACACATCCCTAGCATAGCAAATACGCAACTTTCCCCCTTCGGTTCATCTGTCCGAAAACGCGAAACACCGGGGATACTTTCCCGGATATTTCCCCCCTTCACCGGTATCACCTCATACCGCGTTAGGGCATGCCTAGCATCACGCTTTGTCATGTCATGCATCATCATGCTTATGTTTGCATTGTATTTATTGTTTCCTCCCCTCTTCTCTCGGGTAGACTACGAGACCGACGATGCTCCTGCCCAGTTCGACTACGGAGTTGACGATCACTCCTTCTTTCCAGAGCAACCAGGCAAGCCCCCCCTTGATCACCAGATATCGCCTATTCTTTTCTATACTGCTTGCATTAGAGTAGTGTAGCATGTTACTGTTCGGTTACTCCTATTCTGTTGCATAGCCTGTCATTGTTGCTACAGTCATTGATACCTTACCCGCAATCCTAATTGCTTAGTATAGGATGCTAGTTTATCATCATTGGCCCTACATTCTTGTCAGTCTGCCTTGCTATACTATCGGGTCGTGATCCCTTGGAAGGTGATCACGGGTATATACTATATATATACATATACTATACAGATGGTGACTAAAGTCAGGTCAGCTCGTTGAGTACCTGCAAGTGATTCGGATATGGGGGCTGGAAGGACAGGTGGCTCCATCTCGGTAGAGGTGGGCCTGGGTTCCTGACGGCCCTCGACTGTTACTTTGAGGTGGAGCGACAGGGCAGGTTGAGACCGCCTAGGAGAGAGGTGGGCCTGGCCCTGTTCGGCGTTCGCGGATACTTAATACGCTTAACGAGATCTTGGTATTTGATCTGAGTCTGGCTACTGGCCTATACGCACTAACCAACTACGCGGGAACAGTTATGGGCACTCGACATCGTGGTATCAGCCGAAGCCTTCTTGACGTTAGCGACGGAGCGGTGCGCACCGGATTGGACTGGAACGCCTACTCTTGTATAAGGGAGGCTAGGTCTGCTTCCGGCCGCCCTTGCAACGTGCAGGTGTGCAATGGGCGATGGGCCCAGACCCCTGCGCGCATAGGATTTAGACCGGCGTGCTGACCTCTCTGTTGTGCCTAGGTGGGGCTGCGACGTGTTGATCTTCCAAGGCCGGGCATGACCCAGGAAAATGTGTCCGGCCAAATGGGATCGAGCGTGTTGGGTTATGTGGTGCACCCCTGCAGGGAAGTTAATCTATTCGAATAGCCGTGATCTTCGGTAACAGGACGACTTGGAGTTATACCTTGACCTTATGACAACTAGAACCGGATACTTAATAAAACACACCCTTCCAAGTTCCACAGACAAGCCGGTGATCGCTTTTCCACAGGGCGGCGAGGGGAGGATCGCCGGGTAGGATTATGCTATGCGATGCTACTGGAGATGCTACTTGGAGATGCTACTTGGAGATGCTACTTGGAGATGCTACTTGGAGGACTTCAATCTACTCTCTTCTACATGCTGCAAGACGGAGGCTGCCAGAAGCGTAGTCTTCGACAGGATTAGCTATCCCCCTCTTATTCTGGCATTCTGCAGTTCAGTCCACTGATATGGCCTCCTTACACATATACCTATGCATATGTAGTGTAGCTCCTTGCTTGCGAGTACTTTGGATGAGTACTCACGGTTGCTTTGCTCCCTCTTTTCCCCCGTTTTCCTCTTCCTCTCGGATGCCGCAACCAAACTTTGGAGTCCAGGAGCCAGACGCCACCGTCGACGACGACCCCTACTACACCGGAGGTGCCTACTACTACGTGCAGGCTGCTGACGACGACCAGGAGTAGGTAAGAGGATCCCAGGCAGGAGGCCTGCGCCTCTTTCGATTGTATCCCAGTTTGTGCTAGCCATCTTATGGCAAACTTATTTAACTTATGTCTGTACTCAGATATTATTGCTTCCGCTGACTCGTCTATGATCGAGCACTTGTATTCGAGCCCTCGAGGCCCCTGGCTTGTATTATGATGCTTGTATGACTTATTTATGTTTTAGAGTTGTGTTGTGATATCTTCCCGTGAGTCCCTGATCTTGATCGTACACGTTTGCGTGCATGATTAGTGTATGATTGAATCGGGGGCGTCACAAGTTGGTATCAGAGCCGACTGCTTGTAGGAATCCCCCTTCCCAACTCCTTGGCCGAAGTCGAGTCTAGACATTGCAAAAACTTTTACTAACATGGCTGTGTGTCTTACCGGCACACATCGCCATTGGGTGGTAGTAGGATCTTTTATTCCTCGTCTATACTCTGGGATTCTGATCTCTATTCTATTCGGGTTAAATGATTTTCTAAAATCTAACTTTAGGTTCTCGAAAACGCTTTCTCCCGGAGAGCCCCTTCAGTCCAGATGATCGCCGACTGCACATGAAGATTTCAAAGTTACTTTCCGATACTCTTTCGGAACTGCCCATTGCTTTTGCAATTCACTACCACCAAAATATCCCTATGAATAAATTCATACACCGTTCTTACTTAGTCCCCAGTTGCTCTTTTTATTACAAGACGCCCTGAAATACTCGTTGTTGTTCTTAGAATACTTATGCCTACTGCCTTGCAGTTCCTTACCACCTGAATATCGCTACGGATAATTTCTCGCACTTATCGAGTATCCGCTCATCCCCAGTTGATTCATGTATTCCACAAAAGTCTTCGAAATGCCATTCGATCTTCCGAAAATCCCGAGCAGCCTATTGCTCTTGAAATTCTTGCTTGCTTGCATTATGGTTAATCCCATAAGTCTCGTAATCAGATTGACATCCATTTTTATTATCATTTGGGTCCGTTGATTCAATATGTTGTGAATGCTCGCAATCCTCAATCAGGTCCTAGAATTCATCCCTCCGGCTTAGACGTCATTTTGGACATGAGCTGGTTATCAACCAATTAAATTATCGTCGGTTGTACCCCTAAGTCTATTCAACTATTCCATCCTTAACCAGAGCAATTGCTTCTGATCCCTTGAATTGGAAATCGTAAATCCTTTGCGATTGAGCTTTGAATTAGTCAATTCTTCTATCATATGATATCCTTGCATTCTTTCTTCTTCTGGTTGAGTACCAATGCTCACATCAGATCCCTTATAGACCACCAGATCCTTTGTTGGATTTTATCTGACAACGCCCTTCATATTCAATAACCTTGTGAGCCTTTCCTCGGATACATAATGCCTTTGGTAAATTGTATCCTCTGCTTTCTCAACCTTGCTCTACCTTCGAGTTTGAGCTAATTACTCCTAAAGATTGTGGTATATGTTTCTACGATGCCCCGATGGGTTGAACATATACCTTCCTTAATTTTTGTGAACCCAAAAGTCTTCATGGGTCATAACCTTCTGGTATTCCGTCAGTTAAACTTTCAAACTCTAAACATTCTTAACTGAGAGAAGTGAATGGAAGGTTATGCATTGAGGAAGTGGGAGTCGACCTTGAACCTTTGTGTTCATGCCCATGGACACGATGTAGATCTTATCATTAAAGCTTCTCTTAAATTAATTATTCCTTGGTATAAGCTCATATTATATCTAGGATCTGGCCTTTTGCAATCGTGGTTTCGACCATGTTCTCCTTTAAATACCATTTCTCGTGCAAGTTTAAGCACTTGTCTTCTGCAGAGCAATACCCTAGTCCAACCTCTACTTTGATCTGTCATCGAGTATTACCCCCTGGTATCTCGAGATTATCACGGAACTGCATAACTTCTTATGAGTTGTTCATCAAGTACTACATTCTCACTGATTCCAATTTTTCTCGGGCTCTGAGTTATTAAACACTCAAAGACACCAACAACTGAACCGAGTCCGCACTATGGTTCAACAACTTTTAGTAATCTTCTTTACTTACGAGTTTGTAACCGATCACGTCATTTCTAGCCTGTTCGGCTACATCATTACCGTGCTAATTTTAATTGTGCTACTTGGTCCTCCCGGAGCACAAATTTCAACGGTGAGTTAATCTTACATCGATCTTCCTCGTCATATCATTTCTCCTTGAACAGCAAACTTGATTTCGAGTTTGTGTCGTACCCTCGGTTCCATTAACCTTTCGCTTCATCATTCCTTTGACTTGATGTCATCGCCGATCTATTACATCTTCGTGGAGCCTCTCGACAAAATTTGTCGTGATCATCATCAACATCTTGACTCCTTCCTGGATATCAATTGAATTCATGATGAGAAATACCATCCTTGCCCTCGATGAATTGTGTTGTCATCGACCACTTTAATGCCTCCCCTCCAACACAAACTTGTTCGTGTTCTGTGTTATACCTTGAGTTCCTTGCTATCCAGCCTTTGTTCTTAATTACCTTGGAGTATTACCATCTCTTTTGTCAAGAATGTGGTGAGAATTTCACCACCTCTTAAAAATTCTTGACATAATAATACTTCTCGCCATCTCCGTTCATTCCTTGGACCCCGTATTATTTTTTTAACTGGAATACCGACAATTGAGCTATGATGTGTGAATTCAAAACTTCTAGCAACCCTATTGCTTTGAAGTTAATGGTCGATAGTTCAGTCTTAGACTATTGGTTATGGAATCACCATTTTAACATTGATCATGCTACCTAACCCCATATTTCGGGTGCACCTTTCAACCATTGTTTAATTGTGTATGTTTTCCTCGAGCATACCTCATTATGTCATCTGATCTGACAAATGTTATCTCCTTATTCATATAGTTGTGGAAATCCATCCTTTTGGAAATCTTGAGGACTTGTCGCTGAGTCCATTAGCCACCTGCTCGTCCTCTCCTTGGTTAAATGATGAACTCTTGTTTTGGTACTCGCTTCTGTAGTTCATTTCCCGAGAATCTTACAATGACATCTCGTCAATTTGTGTTGCACCTTTTCTTCCCAGGCATCCTGAGTCCGAGGCATCCTGGCACCAACCAGATCTGAATCTCGGTCAGATATGATGATTGGGACATATTTCCAAGAGTTATAACATTGGTCTTTACATGACATGGTAAGATGATGTCATGCCTAGCACACCCGGCCGGAGGCCCTACTGTTATAGTTCCCTTTAGCAATGTTATCCATTCTTCCATGAGGAAACTGTATGACTTATTCTACAAGTTGTTCTTGATGAATCCTTCGTGTATCCAAAGTACGACCTTTGCTTGAAGACCATGTGAATGCTATCTCGAAGCATGTCTATGGTACTCCGTTTTAAAACAAGAACATTTGAAGCCCAATGCTAAATGTTTCTTGCTCAATTATCCAAACACCGTTGTATGGGTAATGTCATATGTGTTTAAACACATTTTCCTTTCCATTGTTCTGTTTAATCTGATAATCATATTTTTCTTTCCATTTGTTGGGCTAACGTTTCTTGTGATCTATATGATCTAAGCAGTAATATTCTCCTGCTTAGGAAAACACCTCGGTTTACAACTCTGTCAGAGTGACCCTGTTACTATTGCTGACGACATCCTGGTAACCCCCGATGGATGAGAACTTTGCCTATTGGTCCGCCTCGTTCAACGAGAAGGAAAATGGTTCTCTTCGTCCCTTGCCCTTGGTACCAACGTTGTTGCCAACATAACTGACATGCTATCCTCTGCCATGCCTTGCTACCATGACCGTGCAATATGTCGGCGTCCTTCCTACTTTTGAACCACATGGTGGGCCCATAACCCACAGTTCCACAGGATCGAAACCTGACTCTCCTGCACCCGCTGTTCCCAAGGTTGCTCCTCGTGTGTGGCCTCGTATGTAATTCACGAGCCATCTTCCGATGGATCATCAAATCTGATGCCGGACGCAATACTTATTCCTGATTGCTTTGAGCCCTTTCACGCCCTGTTTCAGGCATCGAATGGTTGCCTGCTCGCTCGAAACTTCCCATGGAACCTCATTACTTTGCTCTCAATATTTTCTTAAGTTTCAATTCAAGAGTTACTTTCTGCCACCTTCCCCGATGATATCGACCAGATAGTCAACCTTGTAGAGGTTCGTTCTCCCGGAATACCCCTTATTCTTTCGTAAGTACGATGGAACCCCCGAAGAAAGGACAACAACTTCATCATGATGCATTGATGCATAGGAATGGAAACATCAACGGTATGGATCTACCTCTTCGAGAAGAGCAACCAAGACCGAGAAGATTCGTTAGAATTTCTTAATTAGAACTTTCCCCCTTACTCCCCTCTTAAATCTCGGGACGAGATTTCTTGTAGTTGAGGAGAATTGTAACGCCCGGATATTTATGCTACAGTGAACCTATGCTAATGATGCCATATCATCTGCGATTACTGTTGCTAATCTTTCATTAGCTCAAACCGATTCAAAAATCAATTAAAATATATATATATATATGACAACCAATCAAATGTCTTCAAACATGGAAACAAAATGTTCGGGTAGTGCCAAAATTGGCATAGGTAATTATAGTGCAGCAAACATCTTTGTAGAAAATGCCTAAATACATTAAAGTGAAATAAAACAGAAAAGAGAAATAATAAAAAAGGAAAAGACAACTCTAACTAAAAAAAGGGCAGACCCCCCCACTGGGCCATCTGTGGCCCAGCTGGCCAGGCCCAACCAGCCCACCTGGCCCTAACCGGCCCACCCCGCTGCCATATCCCCCCCCCACTACCCAAACCCTAACCCCACCGACACCCACTCGCCCCCCACTCCCCCTCGTCGGTTGGACCTAGATCGGGATCCCGATCCCCTCGCCCCTCCACCCCGACGCCGACGATCCCCGCCGCCCGACGCCGTTCGCGCCGCCCGGAGCACGACGTCGCC
>NC_041391.1:358389444-358409352 GCF_002162155.2 Triticum dicoccoides | reverse complement strand
TCGCCTGCGCGTGGCCTCACCTCCCCCTGGCCGCGATGGCCGGCGCCCCGCGCACCCTTGCACGCGCCCAGGCGCGCGAGCCCGAGCCCCGCCTCGCACTGCCGCGGCGCTGCTCACCGCTCCCGACCGCCCGGACGAGCTCCGCCTCGTCGCGCCCCCGTAGTCGCCGTCCTTGCCGCGCTCGACGCGCGCTCGCTGCTCCGGGCCGCAGCCATGGCCGCCCCGACAACCGCCTTCGTCAGCCGTCTCCGCCTGACCTCGCCGGCGATGAATCGCTTCCGCCCCACGGCCACCCCTGCTGGCCACCTTGCCAACCGCCCTGGCGCGCACCGGCGCCTAGCCGCATCGTGCGCCCAGTGCCCCTCGGGCATGCGCCGTTCGGGTGACGCCCGCACCCAGCGCCCGTAAACCGCATCGCCTCCTGGCCCTATGACAGATAGGGCCTACCCCCAGAATGTTTAAAAAAATGAATTAATTAAAATAATATAATTAATTAATTAAGATAATTAATTAACTTAATTAATCATATTAGTTAATCCAATTAAGCCTAATTAATTAACCTAATCACTTTAATTAAGTTGACTAATCCTGTTTAGTTAACTGTGTCAATGACAGACGGGACCCACACGTCTGTTTGACCCAGTCAACACCTCTGTTGACTGTTGACATCATGCTGACGTCATGATGACGTTAGCAAACACTATTCTGGATAATGTTGGATTAAATTAATTAGATAAATCCTAAAAATGATTTTAAAACTTTAGAAAATCATATAAAATAAATCGTAGCTCAGATGAAAATACTTTCTGCATGAAAGTTGCTCAGAACGACGAGACGAATCAGGATATGCAGCCCGTTCATCCGCCACACATCCCTAGCATAGCAAACACGCAACTTTCCCCCTCCGGTTCATCTGTCCGAAAACGCGAAACACCGGGGATACTTTCCCGGATGTTTCCCCCTTCACCGGTATCACCTCATACCGCGTTAGGGCATGTCATGCATCGTCATGCTTATGTTTGCATTGTATTTACTATTTCTTCCCCCTCTTCTCTCCAGTAGACTACGAGACCGACGATGCTACTGCCCAGTTCGACTACGGAGTTGACGACCCCTCCTTCTTGCCAGAGCAACCAGGCAAGCCCCCCCTTGATCACCAGATATCGCCTATTCTTTTCTATACTACTTGCATTAGAGTAGTGTAGCATGTTACTGTTCGGTTACTCCTATTCTGTTGCATAGCCTGTCATTGTTGCTACAGTCATTGATACCTTACACGCAATCCTAATTGCTTAGTATAGGATGCTAGTTTATCATCATTGGCCCTACATTCTTGTCAGTCTGCCTTGCTATACTATCGGGCCGTGATCCCTCGGGAGGTGATCACGGGTATATACTATACATAAACATATACTATACAGATGGTGACTAAAGTCAGGTCAGCTCGTTGAGTACCCTTAAATGATTCGGATATGGGGGCTGGAAGGACATGTGGCTCCATCCTGGTAGAGGTGGGCCTGGGTTCCCGACGGCCCCCGACTGTTACTTTGATGCGGAGCGACAGGGCAGGTTGAGACCGCCTTGGAGAGAGGTGGGCCTGGCCCTGTTCAGCGTTCGCGGATACTTAATACGCTTAACGAGATCTTGGTATTTGATCTGAGTCTGGCTACTGGCCTATATGCACTAACCAACTACGCGGGAACAGTTATGGGCACTCGACGTCGTGGTATCAGCCGAAGCCTTCTTGATGTCAGCGACGGAGCGGCACGCGCCGGATTGGACTGGAACGCCTACTCTTGTATAAGGGAGGCTAGGTCTGCTTTCGGCTGCCCTCGCAACGTGCAGGTGTGCAATGGGCGATGGGCCCAGACGCCTGCGTGCATAGGATTTAGACCGGCGTGCTGACCTCTCTGTTGTGCCTAGGTGGGGCTGTGACGTGTTGATCTTCCGAGGCCGGGCATGACCCAGGAAAGTGTGTCCGGCCAAATGGGATCGAGCGTGTTGGGTTAAGTGGTGCACTCCTGCAGGGAAGTTAATCTATTCAAATAGCCGTGATCTTCGGTAACAGGACGACTTGGAGTTGTACCTTGACCTTATGACAACTAGAACCGGATACTTAATAAAACACACTCTTCCAAGTTCCACAGACAACCCGGTGATCGCTTTTCCATAGGGCGACGAGGGGAGGATCGCCGGGTAGGATTATGCTATGCGATGCTACTGGAGATGCTACTTGGAGATGCTACTTGGAGATGCTACTTGGAGGACTTCAATCTACTCTCTTCTACATGCTGCAAGACGGACGCTGCTAGAAGCGTAGTCTTCGACAGGATTAGCTATCCCCCTCTTATTCTGGCATTCTGCAGTTCAGTCCACTGATATGGCCTCCTTACACATATACCTATGCATATGTAGTGTAGCTCCTTGCTTGCGAGTACTTTGGATGAGTACTCACGGTTGCTTTGCTCCCTCTTTTCCCCCGTTTTCCTCTTCTTCTTGGATGCCGCAACCAGACTTTGGAGTCCAGGAGCCAGACGCCACCGTCGACGACGACCCCTACTACACCGAAGGTGCCTACTACTACGTGCAGGCTGCTGACGATGACCAGGAGTAGTTAGGAGGATCCCAGGCAGGAGGCCTGCGCCTCTTTCGATTGTATCCCAGTTTGTGCTAGCCATCTTATGGCAAACTTGTTTAACTTATGTCTGTACTCAGATATTATTGCTTCCGCTGACTCGTCTATGATCGAGCACTTGTATTCGAGCCCTCGAGGCCCCTGGCTTGTATTACGATGCTTGTATGACTTATTTATGTTTTAGAGTTGTGTTGTGATATCTTTCCGTGAGTCCCTGATCTTGATCGTACACGATTGCGTGCATGATTAGTGTACGATTGAATCGGGGGCGTCACATGCGGGGTCGCTGCAGATGAGCACGAACAACCTCAAGGCAGCAAATCAAGAGAGCAACTTGATGGGAGCTAACTGGCAGCAACAATTTTGGAGTGAGCAGAGAGATTAAGAAAAACAGAAAGGGGATCTGGCGAGAGGAACATGTCACCTGGGAAAGAACTGAGAAGTTGGGGAAGACTACAGGATGTGGAAAGTGAAGAAATGGACTGGTGGGGCCCATTAAACCAATGACGTTTTGTACATGTAGTACTGTGAACACTATGGGAGCAATCTATGTAACGTGAAAATATAAGCCACCATTTTTTTATACGATATAAGCCACTGTCCGTACTGCTGACTGCACGTGTCTTAATTAAATCCAATATATTCATGGACTTACCAAGAAAGTTTTCATGGATATTTATATTATATATAAATATAAACAAAATCATTTACACTACAAATACCACAAGAAATAATACATCAGTCTTGAATAGCGTTAGCAAATTTACCTATGAATACAGAAACAATGAGAACTATTAAACTTGTGTTCACATAAAAATAACTAAGCAAGGATACCATCATCTGAGAAATGATACAAATAAAATTTGAACAACGAGCCAATCATACAAAAGCGTTGGTACTCTATGCATAATTAGCAAGCAAATGATGTCGGGATAACAAATATATTACATATGAATGAAAACCCCCAAAATGCTGAAGATAAAAATATGATCACACGATGATTATATTTTGAAAATGTTAACACATTTGGTTCAAAAATTTATTTAGACAAATCAAATATTATGTTGTCATCATTAAACTTTGTAAAATCCTAGTCCGCGCATCGAGCGGGCCACTTTGCTAGTTCATCATATAACAGTCATAACCTAGGGTGATGCAAAATTAGCTCCAGTTCATAAATAAAATATAAGCATGTATTCTGTAAATAGTCATACGTGCTTATGGAAAGAACTTGCATGACATCTTTTGTCCTACCCTCCCATGACAGCGGGGTCCATAACGAAACTAAGGGATATTAAGGCCTCCTTTTAATAGAGAACCAGAACAATGCATTTGTAAAGGCATATTTCACCCCATGTAGTTTTGGTGATTGATGACAATGCTTTTGCAGACTAATCGTGTGCTTTCAGCATTTTAGATGTTTAGGCACAAGACGATTTGTTTCTGTTGGTGTACGAAAGTAGGGGTTCTCCTTTTGACCCCTTTACTTGTGCACGGGCAGTCAGAGCCATGCGCTGCGGCCACGCAGCAGGGCAAAAGAGGGAAGCTGAAGGCTCGAGACGAACAGGGCAACATCAAGGACCAAGGCCACAAAGTGCAGATGGGCGAAGCAGGTTTTCCCGGCAAGACCCTTGTCGGGGGCAGCCTCCGCAGCCCCCGCGAGCCCCTTGTCGGGGCAGCTCGCCCACACCAGCGAAGCGGGCCACCCTCGAGCCATGGCCTCCAGCGCCAACAACCACGTTGGGCCAGGGGCTCGAGAGGCACCTCCATGGTGGCATGCAGATCTTTGTGAAGACATAGAATGCTCAAGATCAGATGAGGATTGGAAAGCAACACTCCCTGCCAAGATCCCTACCAAAGAAATCCACAAGACCCCCGGCAAGGTCCTTGCCTGGGACGCCAGCGCGCCACGGCAAGACCCTTGTCGGGCCACCCGACAAGACCCTTGCCAGAGGCGACAGCAGGGCCACTGCCAGGCCCGCACCAACCAACTTCCCGTCGCCGTTCGCATGCAGCTGCCAGCCCAACCAGCTGGGCAGGCACCTACATGGCAACACGGAGCTTCCAGGGCAACTCAGCATGCACCTGCGTGGCGGCATGCAGATCTTCGTGGAGGCTCCACCACCGCGCCACCTCAGCTGCTTGCCTGCCTACATGGCACCGCATGCATCGCTGGCTAGGGCGCGTGTCGAAGCGAGGAGGAGCGGCGATAGATGGGACGGGTCACCTAAGCCATGCATTAAATGCATCTTGTCCGGTAATACGGGCGATAAGCTCGCAACACTGTAGGCCTTTCCACCTCCTGTGTGCCCCTGTGGCAGCCCCTTCACCTATAAAAGGAGGCCTGTGGCATATAGGGAAGGGATTCGGCTCTTTCGAACCACGCAGCACCCGTAGCTAGTTCGAGAGCTCAATAACACTCAATACATCCACCAAGCAGGACTAGGGTTTTACGCATCCTTGCAGCCCGAACCTGGGTAAACGATCCCCATGTCAATTACTAATCCTGCTCCTCTCACAACCCCGCGCCCCGCAACCATAGTAGGGATTCATGTGATCCCATAGGTGTCGTTTCCCACTGACATCTTTGGCGCGCCAGGTATGGGGCGCAATTGTGAGAATCTGGTCTAGCAGTTGACCTAGCTGTTCCTCACCGCCATGGCTCCTAAGAAGAAGACGACCATGGCGATCGGTTCATCCGGGACCGGATTGCCAGTACCGGTGCGGACCAGTAGCAGGCCAGTCACGGAGAGGACCCGTGGCGCGGCCCGCGAACATTCGCATCACCCTAGCGGTCCAGGCCCGGCGAGTGGTGTCATTCGTGTGCCGGGCGACGAGCCACCAGTCGCGGGCTCCAGAGGCGAAGTCAGGCCCCCTGCAGGAGGCGCGGGGCCCTCTAGGGGCGCCGCCATCCCGCTAGACGGCAGCGCGGCGGCCTCCAAGATGCCAACACCGGCACCCACAGCGCGCTCTTCTCAGGTTGTGAGTGACGAGCAGCGCCGTCCTGCTGGAGACCCTGGGCGCCGTCTTGGGAAGAGTCCCATGTGCCCTTCACATGATGAGGAAGGCCAGCATGCGTGCCGAGGTGCTGACAGGGATGGTGAACGGCTGCGGGGCCGTGACCCGGCTCCTTCTAACGCGGTTAGAAGTTGAGGCGCATTGCGGTCCACCCAGCTTTCGCCTCCACCCACGCCAGCAGAAGCCCTAGCGTGCGCAGCTGCTCCTCGATTTCCCTCCCACCACGGAGAAGCTCGACAAAAGGAGGGCCACCGTCCGGAGCCTCATCGGCATCACCAACAACGATGAGTTGCGAACGGTGGGACCCGTAGGCCGTCGCTCCATCGGGCCACCGCACGCCAGCGGAGGCCGGGACGGAGGCGATGCGGCCACGGTGCACTCTCCTCCTCCATCCCAACCACCGCGGGTGTCAGTCCGTCGCGACGACGCTCGTGATGATATCTCCATAGCGTCGTCTGACCCACGAACCTACCGCGACCGACGCCAGGTTCTTTGGGAGCGAATTCATGAAGACGCTTGAACTACCATCGAGCACCGGCGCGAGCACGCCACCAGTCAGACAGGCGGGTGGGGCCCACTACGGACCACCCAGCATTGGGAGGCTACGGTGGCCTACCCTATGAGGTAGGTTGTCCGGCCTTCACCCGCGAGCTGTGGCAGTTCCAGTGGCCCTCCCACCGCACGTTCAAACCCGACGTTGGCGAAAAGTACAATGACAAGACTCACCCGTCGGAGTTCCTTAGCATCTACACCATCGCGATGCAAGCTGCTAGGGACCGCGATGACAAGGCGCATGCCAATTACTTTTTGTTGGCACTTAAGCCCAATGTTATGTCATGGTTGATGCACTTGCCGGTAGACTCCATTTCTTCTTGGGCGGATCTGTGTCATGAGTTTGTTGGCACCTTTACCGGAGGCCACCAAGCTCATGGTCAGGCAAGTGATCTGCATATCATCCCCCAGAAGGAAGGAGAAAACTTGCGCAAGTACATCCAAAGGTTTAGCCAAGTGCAGTACAACATCCCCGATGTTCATCCTGTCGCCGTGATCAGTGCATTCCATCAGAATGTGCGCAATCGTAAGATGCATGAAGAGCTGGCAATGAACAAGGTCATGGATGTGGCCGAACTTTATGTTCTGGCTGATCGATGCGCTCGCATTGAAGAGGGAAGGAAGTACCCCGGCGAAGACGCCGGCGCGGAAACCGACTCCATGCATGATACCGCCGCCCCGTCGAAGAAGGGTCGGCGCCGTAACAGGAAGTGCAGTGGCAAGATCGTGCTTGCCGTCGAGGGATCCGATGACACCGGCGCCACCAAGAAGCCCAAGGCAAGTGACCCCGGCAAGGAGGTTGCCAGGTGTGCCGCTTGCCAGGCCGTGGCGGCTGCCGACAAGCCAGGGGCTCCAACAAGCAGTATTGCAAGATCCACCGCACCAAAGGTCATGATCTCCAGAACTGCCGACAAGTAGAGCTGCTCGCTGAGAAGCAGAAAGCCGAGTATGAGAGGTGGGACAAGGAGAAGGGTCAAGAGGGTGCCGAAGGATCCGTCAAGAAGCGTGGCGGCCAAGGAGGCCGCCGCAGCAAAGATAATCAGCAAGAGAGGCCCGCTCGGGGCCATGAAAAGAAGCGGGAAGATGATGATCATGACGAGGGCGATGAGTCCGGCGACCACGAGTTCCAGAAAGCCACAGAAGCCATGCGCGTCGATGGTGGCACCTCGCTGCATACATCCCATCGCCAGCTCAAGCTGTGGGCGCGTGAGATCACAGCGGTGGAGCCCTCGGTCGATGCACGGAAGCCGCTGAGGTGGTCCGGCACGCCTATCATCTTTGACACCGAGGACCACCCTGACTGCACTACTGCGGTCGGGTGCTTGCCATTGTTGGTCTCACCAACAATCCGCAACCTTAAGGTGACGAAGATGCTGGTTGACGGCGGGGCCGGTCTGAACTTGATCTCTCCCGTTGTGATCAAGAGGCCACAAATCCCTGATGGAGACCTCGAGGAGACGGGCACGTTCCAAGGGGTCAACCCGGGGAGGAGCCAGCCGAAGGGAAAGGTCACGCTGCCCGTGGCGTTCGGAGGTGAGCTAAACCATAGGAAGGAGAGGATTGTCTTTGATGTAGCTGAGATCCCCTTGCCCTACAACGGGATCCTCGGCTACCCGGTGCTAGCCAAATTCATGGCGGCTTCACATTACGCCTACAACATGTTGAAGATGCACGGGACGATGAACATCATCACTGTCCCCTCCGACAAGAAAGATGCGTTGATTTGCGCCGACCAACTCTACCGAGAAGCAGTTGCGACAGCTGCCGCCAAGGCACCTGCTCCCGCTGACGGAGCCCCGGGAGGGAAGAAGACCGGCGAGACCCCTGCACCTACTCCGGCAAGCGCACCTCTTCGGGGTGTTGCGCTCTCGTTGAGGAAGTGCCAGAGAGCTCCGCCGGCAAGAGCAAGAAGTCCAGAGCTGCACCACCAGAGACTAAGAAGGTGCCCGTCAAGGAGGACGGCACGGGGGGAGTTTTCACCATAAGCTCCACCCTCGACAGCAAATAGGAAATCGAGCTCGTCACTTTCCTGCGGGCAAATGTCGATGTGTTTGCATGGAAAGCTTCCGACATCCCCGGCGTTCCCAGGGAAGTGATTGAGCACCATCTTGTTGTCTGTCCTCATGCGCGACCCGTCAAGCAGAAGGTCAGGAAGCAAGCTCTGGAGAGGCAGGAGTTCATAACAGAGGAGATCAGAAAACTAGAGGCGGCAGGCTTGGTAAGAGGAGTACTCCATCCGACGTGGTTGGACAATCCGGCAGTGGTGCGCAAGGCAAACGGGAAGTGGAGACTGTGTATTGATTACACGGACATTAATAAGGCTTGTCCAAAGGATCCCTTCCCGTTACCGTGCATTGATCAGATTGTTGACTCCACGGCTGGGTGTGACCTGTTATCATTCCTCGACGCCTACTCGGGATACCACCAGATCTTCATGACGAAAGAGGACGAGGAGAAGATAGCATTCATCACCCCATGTGGTACGTATTTCTTTTTACGGATGCCTTTCAGGTTGAAGAGTGCTGGCTCACCTTTGCATGAGCGGTCCAAATTGGTTTTAAGCCCCAGCTACATAGAAATATGGAAGCTTATATGGATGACATAGTGGTCAAAACCAAGGACAAAGCAACCCTTGTGCAAGATCTGGAGGAAACATTTGCAAACCTATGCAAGATCAACCTCAAATTGAACCCTGAGATGTGTGTCTTGGTGTCCCGTCTGGCAAGCTTCTCGGGTTCTTTGTGTCCTAGCGCAGGATTGAAGCAAACCGAGATAAGATCAAGGCCATCGAGCAGATTGAGGCACCCAAACGGATCAAGGACGTGTGTTGGCTCACTAGCTGCGTTGCTGCCATGAGCCGATTCATCTCCAAGTCCGCGGAGCGTGCGTCGGTGTCAAAACCGGCGGATCTCGGGTAGGGGGTCCCGATTTGTGCGTCTAAGGCTAATGGTAACAGGAGGCAAGGGACACGATGTTTTACCCAGGTTCAGGCCCTCTCGATCGAGGTAAAACCCTACTTCATGCTTGATTGATCTTGATGATATGAGTATTACAAGAGTTGATCTACCACGAGATTGTAGAGGCTAAACCCTAGAAGCTAGCCTATAATGGTTATGATTGTTCCTCTACAGACCAAACTCTCCGGTTTATATAGACACCGGAGGGGGCTAGGGTTTACACAGAGTCGGTTACAAAGAAGGAGATCCAATATCCGGACCGCCCAGCTTGTCTTCCACGCAAAGGAGAGTCCCATACGGACATGGGACGAAGTCCTTAGTCTTGTATCTTCACAGTCCAATAGTCCGGCCAAAGTATATAGTCCGGCCGGATACCCCCTAATCCATGACTCCCACAGTAGCCCCTGAACCAGGCTTCAATGACGATGAGTCCGGCACGTAGATTGTCTTCGGCATTGCAAGGCGGGTTCCATCTCCGAATACTCCAAAGTAATTACCGAACACTTAAATCGTGTCCGGATCTGCAAGACGATTTTCACATGCCATCATGGAGAGAACGATATCCCACAAATCTAATCTGCTGACACCTTTAGACAACATGACATAGCACCATGGTTGAGTCATTATTCAACCATCTTTCCACAACCAACCACCACACATATTGCGAGGCGGTTTCCTGGGCACGTCTCGTCAAAGCAGAGATCGTGTTCCCCTTATCGCAAAGCTTTCATTAACACGGGCACGGGCAGCCCAATCGCACCGCCAATAGCGGCGAGTGGGGAATGAGCGGGCTCCACCAGGCAAGTAGGGAGGCGCAAAAAGTTTTTATTGCCTCTAAAAAGAGATAAGGCCTCTTCTTCCTTACCCACGCCTTCCCCTTCCGCTCGTCCATTCCCCTTCGCTCGAGCTCTAGCACCCAAACAGTCATCTCCTCCACCGAAAAAAGGTTCTCCGAAGATGTATGGATCCGGAGCAGGAGGCAAATGGATGGCCTCTACCGTCCGGGAGAAGGATATCAAAAAGCTTTGAGAGGCCGGGTATCTGGCCAAGAAAATCGGCCATCGTCTTCCAACAGCGGGATAGATCGTCCCCAATCCAGAGCCCCACGAGAGGGTCGTGTTTCTTCCTCATTTTGTCCGCGGTCTTGGGTTTCCCCTCCACCCATTTGTTCGCGGCATCATGTATTATTACGGGATTGATTTTCATGATCTGTCACCTAACTCTTTCCTCAATATCTCAACGTTTATCGTAGTGTGTGAGGCCTTCCTCCACATTTCGCCCCACTTTGGCTTATGGCTGAAGATCTTCAATGTGAAGCCCAAGCTGGTTAACGGCGAGCACGCTGAGTCCGCCAGCGCCATGGTGAGCAAGATGCCCAAGGTCACATGGCCGACGGGCACCTTCAATGATTCCGTCAAGGAGTGGCAGCAGCAATGGTTCTCTATCACCGAGCCACGCGGTAAAAAGTGGGCCGCTGCTCCTGAATTCAGATCCGGAGCCCCGTTGTGGCTCTCGTCCTGGCCTAAGAAGGGCCTGAACTGGTCCTCATATGATGAGATGTCGGTGCTCCAAACACGCGTCAAGAGCGTGGTGGACAAGGATGTCAAACTCATCAATGTAGTCCAGGTGATGTTAGTTCGCCTGGTTCTCCCTTGCCAGCACCGAGCCTGCAATTTGTGGGAATACGACCCAGCCGAGCACCAGACCCTACGGGAGCTCTACGGCTCCTCACACAAGGACATCTGGAAAGTTCTCTTCAAGTCCGGTAAACCGTGGCCGGGCTCCACCGAGGACCGCGGGTATCAACTGTCCCGCTCCGCAAGTCCGGTAAGTCATTGTTATGTTTAGCCGGCATATCCCGAGGGAGACGCTTTTATCATGCTTTCTATAATAATCCCAGGAATGGACGAAGGTGGGGCGGATACACTGTCCGGCCCCACTGCCGGAGGAACCGGCAGGACCTCTTCTGACGAAGATGCTGGTTCCAGCGCCTTACGAGGCGCCGAAGAAAGAGGCCTCCATGAAGGCCAAGGAGACCCGGAGCGGCCTCCGTTGCCGCGACGCTTCGGACACAAAATCCGAAGACTCCAGCGCCCATCCCTTCTCCGAAGACGAAGAGGAGGAGGAAGAAGACGAGTCCTCCACGGGGGAGGGAAGAAAAGGACGACTTCCTCATCCCTGGAGGCCGAATCGCCAAAAAGGGGGAAAAGTTCCCTCCCGGAGGTGTCCACCACAGCTGCTAATAGCAGCCTGGAGTGGGATCCCAGGGCCCAGCCCCTGGTAAAGTCGTGAGTACACGAAATCCGAACGCACCTACGTGCCCAGGGTTATTAGGGTGTAGTAGTTTAACTGTCGCCATACTTTGTGCATCCCGGCGAGGTCCCACGCCGGACAGTCCTCATCGAAGGATTTGCTGAGCTCAGATGCCCTGGAGAGCGAGATGCCTCCAGAGGCCCCTTCCCGAAGCCTAGGCGCGACACAGAGGTGTCGTCTCAGTGGGACCCGGACCAGGGAGGGCATATCTCTGGGGCCATTTACACGGGAGCAGCGGTTCCCATGTCCTTCGATGGCAGGGGCGATCTTAGATTCGGCCCGCGGCCGGATACGGTCCTGGAGACCTTTAAAGCTCCAGGATCAGGCGAGGAGCCCCCCTTGACGAAGGAAGGCAAGCCCGCTCCGCCAGCAACCTCTGTCTAAGCAGAGTTGCCGGGCGGCCTATCGACGGTGCTAAAGAGTGCGGCCATCGTCAATGAACATCGCGCCCTCATGGGTGCGGTGATTGAAAAGATTCAGTCCGCTGAGAGCGGACTGAATGAATCCTGCCTTAGCCTTATAAAAGGATTTGAGGTATGTTTTTAGAAACCTTTGAAGATTGTCATAGTATGAGTAGTAGCACTTGATGCACTGTCCGGTGAAAGAGAGAGAGCCGGACAGGGGATCAAATTTCCGCTTCACAGGAGACTCAGTTAATGACATATATCCCTTTGTTTGAAAACAGGCGTCTGTAGCGATGACCGCCTCTCATAATGCGGAGGTGTCCGGACTAAAGCAGAGTTTGGAACGGGCCGAAGAAGAACTTGCCCGCGTGAAGAAGCAGTTGGAGGACAAGCAATGTATGTCGAGACCTTTTGCTAAGTTGAGGACGAATGAGTAGTTGTGCCTAATGAAAATATTTGTATTGTATGCTTTAGGAGCGAGTGCCGAAATTGAGGCATTGAAGAAGGTTGTGGCCGAAGCCGACAAGAAGGCCGCCGCAGAGCAGGCTCTTCGCGAGAAGCACGAGGCCAGGGTCATTGAAGCTGAGCGAGAGCTCCAGGAGGCCGCGAAGAAAAGCGAGACCTTGGAGAGGAGTCTAGCAGGGAAAGAGTCCGAACTCGCCCAAGCTCTCCAAGCCGCAGATGATGCTCGGGAAGAAGCCCGAGGTGCTCTGAAGGACATTTAGGAGGCACAGAGGGTTGCGGCTGGTAAGGCTTTCTGTACTCAAAGCATTTTTACATAGTAATGGGAGGAACTCTAAGCAACAAACTGAATTCTTGTTTCTCCAGGGGCGTTTGCGGACCTGCCGCGTAGCATATCTGATGCTGCCCAATTCTACCGGGCGGAGGAGAAGAAGTCCGCGGAGAAGCATTTCTGGTCGCAGTATTTGGCGCCGAATTATCCGGTGCCCTTTATCGATCAGCTGAAGCAGCTGGTCAAACTGCACAAGGCGGCCGAACTAGCCACGAAGGACTTAGTTGTCCGGCTATGGCTCGCTGAGTCAATTCCAAGCAGTTACTTCGGACTCGTGAAGCGGATTGTTGGTGCTTGCCCTTGGCTCGAAGTCATTAAGCGATCGGTCTGTATAGAGGGAGCACACATGGCGTTTGCCCGTGCGAAGGTGCACTGGGGGAAGCTTGATGCTGAAAAGCTGATGACTAAGGGACCACCGGAGGGTAAGGAGCATCGCAAGCCTGAATTATACTATGAAGGTGTCATGAAAGGAGCCCGCCTTGTGGCGGAACAGTGTACCAAAGACACTATATTTCCCTGAAGGCAGTCATGTTGTCCTTTGTAATGCGGGATACTGGCACTGTTATTGTTTATTGCCTGTTATATGAACGTTTTTTCTTCCTGTGCGGCCATTTAGTATATATAAATCGTGAGAGTTGGCTAGTCGTCGGCTTCTGCCCCCACGTAGAAAGTATGGGGGTGTTCGGGACATACCTGAACACTCTTTATCCCATTTTTGGGTCCTTGAAGGAGGTGTTCATCACCGCGAACTAGGCAATCATACTATAGGGCTTTATCACTCTCACTTAGCCATAGGAATTCGAGTATGGTAGGCGCAGCCCCTGGTGTTCGGAAGACCGTATGAGGGGCTCTAACGGCGCCTGATCGGAAGACCGATCCGTCGCACTTTTGCATTTTTTGTGGCATTATGCGGAATAAATCTTTAAAGATTTTACAACCTCTCAAACGGCTGATCAGCTCTCGTTGTATCATGACAGTCAGTTTTCAGCTTTCTCTACTGAGGTGCTCGTCCAGAAGAACCAGGACATAATCGCAGTAGTTCTCCCAGCGCTACCTTAGCCGATGGAGCAGAACGTAAGGTACCAAAACATGGGAGCCGGGCAAACCCACTAATGACCCAAGACATGATTCAGAGCTGATGCATATAGTGTTATAAGTTCGGAGTGCCGAGCGACCGAGAAGGTGGCCGGACCTTGTTGCCATATTATGAGTACTGTGAAGCCCCTGGCATAGTGGGGCATGACACTATGTGCGGGTACCGTTATGACGGAAAAAAAGCGTCAATAAGGAACGCCGGCCGGTAAGTGTTATTTAAGTCTACGTACTGTAGTAGAGTGACATGTCTATGCGTATGAGTACGGTTTATGCTTATGAAAAGAGGTGTGCTAGCGGAACCTGTCGTGGCCGGACTGGAGGAGGCTATGTGCGGATCCGAAGTGTATCCGGACTGTGTCCTTGGGGGGTACATATGTGTTCCCGCCTTGTGTGCCCGAGCTGATTCCATGTCGCCAGTCCTGTTCTGCGCAAAAGTCAGTCTGTAAAGACAAATGCTTAGAGGCAGTTGCATGTCATATGGTGGTTGAACCGCGGGTGCCTGATCGGGGCCTGGTCGAGCCAGGCTATCATGCCGTAAAGTAGCTCGGACTCCTCAATTGGTGTCCGGGTGGTTGGCTGCCGAATCGAAGTTCGATAAACGGGCACAACTCGCTATATCAGCGGCGGTATAATTTCCACTCTTAGGGTGGAGTGCGGCCTTGCCCATAATTGTGACCATGTCACGTGGATTTGGCCTAATGTTGTACCGCATTGAGTCTAGCCAACGCGGTTTGTCCCAATGGTATATGGTAGTTACTGTATAAGGGGACAATGTCGAAGACTTATTCTTCGGCATGGTATTTGTTTGGTGATCCGAAGACAACCTCCAGGGTGGTGGGCCTGTAAAACTTGGCCTTTGTACCTGGCACGACATCTTTTAGAAGATGTTATTAATGGGTTTGGTCCTCGAGCGGTCAATACCTGTTTGGCAAATTTTGTCCTGGCACAGTGAGTTTGGGCTGTTGTTTATGCCCATAGGGGCTCGTGTGAGATGGAACCCACAAACTATTGGGTCGATGGTAAGTGCGATTAAATTGCTATGGTTGATATTGTCCGGACTGTCTATGTGATCGGAGATGATCGGCCATATTTTTGTACTGCGGAGGTTCTTCCTTTGACCTCGCCATGTTTGGTGGTCTGGACTTCTCGTTGTTTGAGACCTCCTTTCATTGTTTCCGGCGCACGACCGACCGCTTTGTTTTGAGGATCTGGCATTCTCTATTGGTATGCTTGGCCGCCATTCTAGGGGTACCATGAATTTGACATGGTTGGTCTAGTATGTTGCCCGGGCCGGATGGGCCTGAGCTATTCTTTTTCCGCTAACCAGACTGGGGGCCGTGGAATTCGGCACCAACTCCCTTGTCTTGGTCGTCATCATTAGTTTTGTGACGCTTATGTCTGTTGCGTCGAGGTTTATGGATGCTGCCTCGTGTTTCCTGCGTATTGCACCGGACCGTGGTGTATTGGTGTCGGGGTGTGGGCTTTAGGACCTCCTTCTTAGGTTGAGGTAGTGAATTGTGCTTTGTGTACCCTTTGGCGGGGCGGTCGAGTCCGTATTCCTCGGTTGCCAGGACCTTGGTCCATCTGTCTGTGAGCAAATCTTGGTCAGCTTTGAGCTGTTGTTGCTTCTTTTTCAGGCTTTTCGCCGTGGTCATAAGCCGTCACTTAAAGCGAACTTGCCCTGCGGGATCCTCAGGCACTATAGGATTTAAAGAAATACCTCTCCTCTACCCCAGTGTTGGTTGTGCCCAAACCACAAGAACCGTTGTTGCTTTATCTAGCGGCAACAAATTAGGTGGTTAGCGCCGCACTAGTGGCGCAGAGAGAGGTCGACGAGAAGGCAGCGGCAGCGGCAGAGTCAACAGATGGCAAGCCGGAACCCTCTCCAGCAGGGCTCGATCCCGGCAAGACTGAGTCCCCGGCAGAGGCTGACACTAGTGCAACAGGGCCCATGCGACCGGGTGAAGAGGCGCAGAAGAAGAAAATGGTACAACACCCAGTTTACTTCGTCAGCTCCCTCTTGCAGGGGGCTAGGTCGAGGTACTCAGGTGTGCAAAAGCTGCTCTTCGGCCTCCTTATGGCTTCGAGGAAGCTGCGCCATTACTTCCAAGTGCACGAGATCACGGTGGTCACCCGCCTCCCATTGCAACGGATACTGCATAACCCAGATGCAATGGGGAGGATCATGGAATGGGCCCTGGAGCTGTCAAGTTTTGGTTTGAAGTTATAAAGTACCTTGACGATTCAGAGCAGAGTCTTGGCGGAGTTTGTTGCAAAATGGACCTCAATGCCCGACGAAGAGGTGCAGGAGACCACTCTCCCCGGCAAGGAAACGAGCTGCAACTGGATCATGTACTTTGATGGTGCCTTCCCGCTGCAAGGCGCCGGTGCTGGTGTGCTGCTTGTCGCGCCCACCGGAGAGCACCTCAAGTATGTCATCCAGATGCACTTCCCCCGGGAGATGTCAACCAATAACACCGCCGAGTACGAGGGTTTGCTTGCCGGTCTCAGGATCGCGACAGAACTCGGAGTTAAAAAGCTCATCGTCGGGGGTGACTCACAGCTCGTCGTCAGGCAAATCAACAAAGATTATCAAAGAACATTGATGGAAGCTTACGTAGATGAGGTAAGGAAACTGGAGGAGCGCTTTGACGGTATACAAGCGGAGCATGTCCCTCGGACGGAGAACGACATCGCTGACTACCTGTCAAAGCGCGCTGGCCTCAAGCTACATGTGGAATCAGGTACTTTTGTGCTTCAGTTAACTCAACCACCCGTTGAGCCGTCAACCGGGCAGAGTAAACGGAGGAAGCTAGGCTCTGGCAAGTACTTCCTCACCAAGCTCCTCGGAGCCACCGGCGAAGATGTTGCCGTGGATGCCGATCCTGCCGCAAGGCAACCGACTCCGGCAGGACCTCAGGTCATGGCCGTAGAGATGGCCACTCCCATGGCAGAAGAGATGCCTTTGGTCCTAGTCATTGAGACACAGGCTCCGGCATGGGCACATCACACCGTCCATTTCCTCCAAAAAGGAGAGCTTCCTGAGGAGTAGGAAGAGGCAGAAAGAGTACCCCACCGGTCTGCTCTGTACCAATTCGTTGATAATGTATTGTAGAGAAAAAGACCGAATGGGGTGAAATTAAAGTGCATCTCCCGGGAGGAAGGACTAAAGCTGTTGGCGGAGATACACGGAGACATATGTGGCTCCCACATAGGGTCGAGGGCCCTTGCCGGCAAGGCTTTCCGGCAAGGCTTCTTCTGGCCCACCTCCCTCTAGGATGCGACGACACTAGTAACCAAGTGTGAAGCGTGCCAGTTCCATTCAAAGAAGCTTCATCAACCAGCTCAAGCCCTTCAAACTATCCCTCTCTCCTGGCCCTTCTCGGTCTGGGGGCTCAACATATTGGTCCCCTTCCCCCGTGCTGTCGGGGGCTTTGGGTACTTGTACATCGCAATCGACAAGTTCACAAAGTGGCCAGAGGTGGAAGCAGTGAGGAAGGTGACAGCGCAGTCAGCCATCAAGTTCTTCAAGGGACTAGTGTGCCGTTTTGGGGTGCGCAACAGGATCATCACCGACAATGGCACAAAGTTCACAAGCCATGCCTTCATGCAAAACATTGAGGACCTCGGCAGCAGGGTCTGTTTTGCTTCCGTGGCACATCCACGGAGCAACGGCCAAGCGGAGAGAGCAAATGCTGAAGTTCTACAAGGCTTAAGAACGAAGACTTTTGACAGGTTGCGCAAGAGTGGAAGGGCGCTGGATTGATGAGTTGCCGACGGTTCTTTGGTTGATCAGAACGACACCAAATCTAGCCACCAGCCAGACACCCTTTGCCCTGGTTTATGGGGCAGAAGCAGTTCTCCCCACAGAACTCGTATATGGGTCACCTCGAGTGCTCGCTTATGATGAGCTTGAGCAAGAGAAATTGCGGCAAGATGACGCGACGCTCCTTGAGGAAGATCGTCTCCGGGCGGCTGTGAGAGCAGCACGCTACCAGCAAGCCTTGCGCCGCTACCATAGCCGCAAGGTTCATGCCCAGAGCTTTTAGGAAGGCGACCTTGTTCTTCGGCATGTTCAGTCGGCCAAGAATTCCAACAAGTTGACGCCAAAGTGGGAAGGCCCTTATCGGGTAACATGAGTCACCAGGCCCGGCGCAGTCCGGCTGGAGACCGAAGATGTCGCTCCAGTGAGCAACTCCCGGAACATCGAGCATCCCCGCAAGTTTTACGCATAAGGCGTGGCTGCCGGGCCTCCCGGCAAGGCCCCCTTTTGTACAAGCCTTGCTGGCAAGGCATGTAACCCTTTGTACAAAGCCAGGCGCAGACCCTGAGCATAAATAAACGAAGCGCTGGCGCCCTAAGTTATAGCATGCATGCTAGGTTGAGTCTCTTCTTTGGTTAGGGTTGATAGTGCTTAGCGGCGGCTAACCCCTAGCTTAGAGGTCGAGTGCGCGTCTCTCTGTTCTTCTCTATCTTCTTTGATTCGCAGGGCATATAAGTATTCTTGCCGAGCTATTTTGGGAGAAGGGGGACGGACCGGTGTCCGGGCCCCGGCAAGCCAAAGTTGCCGGGGGCTGCAAGGACAAGGACCCATCCGCGGCAAGACAAGGTCGCCGGGGGCTGCAGATCCAGATAAGTTCTCTACCCTCTATCATGCATTTCGTTATGGACTGGGATACGTGAAACCTCATTTTATCTGTAAGCTATCGTGCTCCCCTTTTCGGCACCCAAGGATTATCCCCTGGGTCTGAATTTGGTCGTAGTCGCGGCAGCAAAGAAGAGGAACAAGGAGCCTAAGCCCACCTCATCCCTTCCTCCGCCAAGGGCGTGAGAAAGGTCGAGCAAAGTGGGGAGACGGCAAGGCCTGTTGCCGGGGAAAAACGTTTGTCTTAAAAAGATAACAAGGATTAACTCCTTGTCATGGGTTCCACCCATGAACGAAAAACCCGGCAAACATCCCTTTTCAGTAAAAACATCCCGTACAGGTACAGTTCATACAAAATGAAAAACATGAGCGAGGGGATTACAAGTTCTAAAGTTAACAAAGGCCCGAAGGCTTACAAGACTAAAAAGAGATAAGATGTCCATAATCCCTTTCTTGTCCCTCTCCTCAGGAAATGAAACAAGAGAGCAGAAGGGCAAAAGGGACGCCTAGGCAAGCTACGGGTGGCAGAAGACACCAAGGAAACATCTCGATGGTCGTCCAAAGGCTGGATGGTGATGGCGGCGCCGGAGGAAGAGCACGAAGACGAGGTGGCAGGACGTCAATACGCGACGAAGGCGTCGGTGCCCGCGTATTCCGACTTGACGGCCTAGCCGCCCACCCTATTCCTCTTTCGCAGCCTCCCAACGCCAACCGCCCAAGGAGACGACCCCGAGAAGTTCAAGGAGTTGGCGACACAGATGATGGGGTCACCGATGCCGCCCAGATTGGCGCCCGACGCCTAGTCGGACCCGTCATCCTGCCGCCTGCTGCCCTCATCGTCGCTGCCGTTGTCTTCCTCGCCACTCTCGCTCGTGGAGGAATCTTCATCGTTGGAAGAGCTCTCCACGCAGCACCTCACGCGAGTCCCGAAGTGCCCGAAGATCTTGATAGAGAGGAGGCGACCCTCCATTAGATTGAAATGGAGAGTGAGCCCCTCCGTCAAGCTGTGGATGCGAGCAAAGGTCTTCCACCCCCGGCGGAGATACATGACGTGAGGGGCGGGGAACTCGACGTCAGCCCATGTGCTGCTGTTCCCGCAACCCCTCATATGTAGCCGCAACGCCTGCGGCGGATCCAGCTCCATCTCCCGCGCAAATGGAGTCGGGAGGTGAAGACGACGACGCGGTGGCTGGCGCAGGCTGACAAAGAACTCGCAAGGGTTGTCCCCGATGTGGCCCTCCACCGAAGGAGGGGCCGCTGGCGGAGGCGAGGCTGATCTGCCACCCCGTCCTCCTCTCCCTCGAGTGCCATGACGGCCTCGACCTCGCCCCCTCCCCCTCCCTCTCACGGCCAGCTCCACCGCTACGAGCTCTTGGGGAGGGGTGATGCGTTGTCGAGCCGAGACCCTCGCCACCACCGATGAAGCGTCGCCACGCCCCCTCGCCATGGCAGAAGAAAGGAGGAAGAGGGAATGGGGAGAGGCAGATGGCGAAGGA
>NC_041391.1:358309589-358389221 GCF_002162155.2 Triticum dicoccoides | reverse complement strand
CCCTCTTTATAAAGGGGCGGGGACGAGGCTCAGCCGCCCCCTCTCGGCCAATCCGGCCCGTTGAAATGACAGCAAGCGGGGCCGTCGACCGCCCTTCCCGCTCCATTGAGAGGCGCGTGGGAATCGACCCACGCATGCGACGAGTTCCAACATCCCGCGCGCCTGTCATTCGCTCTGCATCGTGCATGCAGTGAACATGGCGCAAGGGATAGGCGCAGTGGGACGCGTGGAGCAATGGTTCCCAAGTGAGGGCAGTAAATGAGCAGTGGCCCTGCGGTCTCGAAGAGACATGCAAGCCGCCTCTTTACTGTCCACCACAGGATGACGCCAGCATGCTTCCGTCACGCACGCGCGCATGACCCCCATGTCGCGCATTCAATGCAGGTCGTGGGGAAGCGTAGCAGACGGGGCAGTTACCATGGAAAAATCCACCCCGCCTGCCCGCGCACCGTTCTGGGCCTGGCCCAACAACGTGTCATGCTTATGTTTGCCCAGGCCCGAGGGCTCCTATCGGTGTACAAAAGTAGGGGTTCTCCTTTTGACCCCTTTACTTGTGCACGGGCAGTCAGAGCCATGCGCCGCGTCCATGCATAGCAGGGCAAAGGAAGGAAGCCGGAGAGAAGCCGAAGGCTTGAGACGAACAGGGCAACATCAAGGACCAAGGCCACAAAGTGCAGATGGGCGAAGCAGGTTTCCCCGGCAAGACCCTTGCTGGGGGCAGCCTCCACAGCCCCGGCGAGCCCCTTGCCGGGGCAGATCGCCCACACCAGCGAAGCGGGCCACCCTCGAGCCATGGCCTCCAACGCCAACAACCACGTTGGGCCAGGGGCTCAGGAGGCACCTCCATGGTGGCATGCAGATCTTTGTGAAGACATAGAATGCTCAAGATCAGATGAGGATTGGAAAGTAACACTCCCTGCCAAGATCCCTATCAAAGAAATCCACAAGACACCCGGCAAGGTCCTTGTCGGGGACGCCAGCGCGCCACGGCAAGACCCTTGCCGGGCCACATGACAAGACCCTTGCCAGAGGCGACAGCAGGGCCACTGCCAGGCCCACACCAACCAACTCCCCCCGTCGTTCGCACGCAGCTGCCGGCCTAACCAGCTGGGCAGGCACCTGCGTGTCAACACGCAGCTTCCAGGCCAACTCAGCATGCACCTGCGTGGCGGCATGCAGATCTTCGTGGAGGCTCCACCACCGTGCCACCTCAGCTGCTTGCCTGCCTACATGGCACCGCATGCATCACTGGCCAGGGCACGTGTCGGAGCGAGGAGGAGCGGCGACGGACGGGACGGGCCTCGCTCCCGTCCCCGATAAAGTGAGGGACACCTAGGCCATGCATTAAATGCATCTTGTCTGGTAATACGGGCAATAAGCTCACAACATTGTAGGCATTTCCACCTCCTGTGTGCCCCTGTGGCAGCCCCTTCACCTATAAAAGGAGGCCCGTGGCATACAGGGAAGGGATTTGGCTCTTTCGAACCACGCAACACCCGTAGCTAGTTCGAGAGCTCAAGAACCCTCAATACATCCACCAAGCAGGACTAGGGTTTTACGCATCCTTGCGGCCCGAACCTGGGTAAACGATCCCCGTCTCAATTACTAACCATGCTCTTCTCACAACCCCGCGCCCCGCAACCGTAGTAGGGATTCTTGTGATCCCATAGGTGTCGTTTCCCACCGACAATTTCCCCTCGAAGACTAGTGAAGACGGCGTTTCTCTACGTTTCTTTTCGGTAGATTTGAGTTGTAGGAAAGCCATACTATTAAGAGGGGGTCCGCTTTGGAAAGGTTAGGGTGGAATCATCACATACACGTATGTTCCTTTGCACCACCTTTCCTTTGTATCTTTGGAGCACCAACCGTCTATCCGTGTCTTTGCAAAATGAAGGACTCCTGGTGTTATTGAGCTGTGGCATGCAGTAGTACCGCTCAAGGGAGCAGTAGTACCACAGAGGCCCACAGTAGTACCGGCCGGTCAAGCGGTAGTACCGCAGGTCCTTGCGGTAGTACCACTCCCCGGGCGCGGTAGTACCATGGCCCATGGCCCAGCACAGCAACACGAGCGGAAGTAGGGGCGGATGTAATTTTTTACATCTGCGCCCTACGTGGTACTACTGCTCCATGTATGCGGTAGTACCTTGTCAGATTTTTGCACAGATCGAAACACAACGGAAGTAGCCACGAATGTATTTTTTTCTTCCATGCCTTCCCAGCCTAGACCAACCCTGCCTTGCGGTAGTACCGCAAGGGCGAGCGGTAATACCGCTCTGGCGGTTCTACCGCTCCTACCGCGGTGCCTCGCGGTAGTACCGCAGGCCCTTGCGGTAGTATCGCATGTCTGGTGCGGTAGTATCGCATGTCGCGGGCCGGATAAGTGGATAACGGTTGGATTTGTCCCTTCACTATGAAAGAGGAGTCTTCTTCTCCGAGTTGACTACCTCTTCCATCCCTAAGCTCCATTGTTGTTCTAAGCTCCATTTTCACCCGATCTCTCTCCGTAGCCAATCAAACTTGTTGATTCTCTAGGGATTGGTTGAGAAGGCCTCGATCTACACTTCCACCAAGAGAAATTTGATTCCCCCCACTAATCCCTTGCAGATCTTGTTACACTTGGGTGTTTGAGCACCCTAGACGGTTGAGGTCGCCGCGGAGCCATAGTCCATTGTGGTGAAGCTTCGTGGTGTCGTTGGGAGCCTCCAATTAAGTTGTGGAGTTTGCCCCAACCTTGTTTGTAAAGGTTCGGTCGCCGCCTCCAAGGGCACCAATAGTGGAATCACGGCATCTCGCATTGTGTGAGGGCGTGAGGAGAATACGGTGGCCCTAATGGCTTTTTGGGGAGCATTGTGCCTCCACACTGCTCCAACGGAGACGTACTTCCCCTCAAAGGGAAGGAACTTCGGTCACACATCCTCGTCTCCATCAGTTCCACTTTTGGTTATCTCTCACCTTTACTTGTGCAAGCTATATTGTATTATATCCCTTGTTTGCTTGTGTGCTTGTTGTTGTTGCATCATATAGGTTGCTCACCTAGTTGCATATCTAGACAACCTACTTTGATGCAAAGTTTAATTTGGTAAAGAAAAGCTAAAAATTGTTAGTTGCCTATTCACCCCCCCTCTAGTCAACTATATCGACCCTTTCAATTGGTATTAGAGCATCGTCTCTTTATTAAGGACTTTACCGTCCGAAGAGTATGGTTGACACCGTAGACGGTGAGGAGGAGCACCCTGGTGTGAATCCTTCTTCGTCTACGGCCAACGGGGGATCCCCGGTCTCACGTGAGTAATTCAATGCGGCTTTGGAAACATTAAAAACCTCCATGACGACCGAGGTCAAAGGCATGTTCAAAGAGTTTCTTGATGGTCTTAAGTTATCCACCTCACCATTGGAAGTGGTCGCTCCCACTAACAAGGTGGTGGATGCTAACTCCGATAAGGGGGAAGCATCTAGTGATAAAGTTCCTTTGCCTAGTAGTAGAAGTGGAAATGGCATCTTTGCCCATGTTGAACCACCTCTCACTTATGGAGGACCGGTTCCCTCCACTCATTTGAATCATGTTGGTCCTCCTACTAAGTTTGTGAAAAATGAGGATTTTGCCTCTTGGGTCTATTGCTTTAAACATCATTTGAATCATAGTAACACTAATCTTTGGAGAATTATTGAGCAAGGTTTCTACCCGCATGACCCAAGCAACTTCACCCCGAGAGAAGCCGCGGATAATCAATTCAACGAGTTTGCTCTCTTCATCATTCAAGATGCAATTCCACCCAAAGATATTGCTCATCTCCAACCCTTCAATGTGGCAAAGGAAGCTTGGGAACATGTTGTTTACATTTACAAAGGAAGCGCAAGCATTCAACACTCCAACTATGAAGTGGTGCAAGATGAAGCCGATGAGTTTGCGATGAATGGGATGAAGAACCTCGTGAGCTCTACCAGAGATTAACCATTCTCGCAGTCTCACTCTGAGATCATGGGAGCAAGGATATGGATGACAATTGGACCAAGCGCAAGTTTCTCAAGGCCATGATGCCCTACCACAAGGCCATGTCATCCGTCATCCGTCAAAGGCCGGACTTTCATACCTTGTCCTCAAGTGAAGTGTTGGATGAGTTTGTTGCTATGAGAATCTTGGACAAGACCGCCGACAATGCGGTGATGCGCTCTCAATGGGTGAAGAAACCCAACCTGGCCTTGAAGGCCAAGGCAAGTGTGGAAGAATAGGAAGAAGAGCAAGATGAGGAGAGTAACCCCGAAGATACAAAATATGATTACCATGAGCACATGGCTCTCGCTTCAAGGCAATTTTGGAGCAAGAAGAACTCAAGGCCTAACTTCAACAAGAACAACTCAAGTGGCATCAAGGGCAAGCAACGCATGAGGACATGCTACAACTGTGGCAATGTGAGCCACTTTGTTGCAGAGTGCCCTTACGAGAAGCGGGAAGGCAATGGTGGCAAGCTCATCCGAAAAGACAAAGCTAAGTCCTTCCCCACAAGAACAACTTCACCAAGAAGACTCCGACCAAAGGGTTGGTGGCACGAGAAGAATACAATGAGGATGATGATGATGAAGATGGTGAAGCAACGACCATGGCATCTGTTGCCGTTGCCACAACTCCATGGGTGTCCCTCTTTAATTCACCCAACGAGAACATCACCGCCAAGTGCCTCATGGCCAAAGCCACCAACAAGGTAACCCCCAACATCAAAACTACCATAATTACTAATCCTTCCTTGACGGATTGCATTGATGAAAGTGAGGAGTCTAATGAGGAAGTGAGTGAGTTTGAGTCTTTCATGAGTAAGCTCAAGGGTAAATCCAAGAAGCACTTTATTGCTCTCTTGGAACAACTTGGTGAAGCCAATGACATGATTGAGGCTCATGAAGAAACCATCTCTAAGATGGAAGGACATAGTCGTGACTATGCCGATGTGATAACGGATCTCTCTAATGCGCTTGAGGAAGAGTGTGGTCATCGTTTGGCTCTTGAGGAGTCACACAATGATGATCATGCTAAATTAAAAAAAGATCTTGATCATGCTCTTGTTGTATCTCGTGTGCTCTATTCGGAGAAGGCTGAACTTGGGGTTGACCATGCTAGACTCAAGGAGGAGTTTGAGATACTTTACAAGGCTCACAAGGCCTTGAAGGGTGCTCATGCTAGCCTCAAGGAGTCTCATGATCAACTCCAGGTGAAGCTCACCAAGGAGAAAGCCACTTTTCCTCATATGGTCTTAATTGATAATGCAAATGCTACTAACATGTGTTGTGAGCATGTGCATCTTGTGGAGGAGAATTCCAAGTTGAAGGATAAACTTGAGAAAGGCCTTGTGTCTTGCATACAAGGTGAGAAGAACCTCAATGATCTTTTGAGCAATCAAAAGGAAGTAGTGGGCAAGGAGGGAATTGGGTTTGCTCCCAAGTCCAAGAACAAGAAGAAGAATGACAAGGCCAAACAACCTCTTCCTCTCAAGCAAACTTTTGTGAAGGAGGGAGAGGGTGCTCCTAAGGAGAAGAAGAAGAACAATGTGAAGGGTGGTGGTGTCAAGAAGGGCATTGCCACTCCTTCCAACAAAGCCGGCGACTTTAACCCTTCTTATGTGCTATGTCGCGCTAGTGATGGGCATGTCTATGCCAAATTTGTTGGTTCTCCTTATGAGTACATTGAATGGTTTATTTGGGTTCCTAAGACCCTTGTTACTAACAACAAAGGACCCATTACAAAATGGGTACCTAAAACCAAGCATTGATCTCTTGTAGGTGTTTTCTTCCGATGGGGGATCATGGTTGCTCGACAGTGGAGCCACAAATCACATGACCAGAAGCAAGGACTTGGTGGTGGATGTGCATAAGATCTCATCTATGCCCACCAATGTTGAGTGGGGTGATGCCTCGTCTTATAAGGTATTGTGTCTTGGCAAGGTGGTCATTTCTCATGATCTCACGATCAAGAAAGTCATGCTTGTTGAGCCCCTTGCATACAATTTACTTTCCATTCGTCAACTTGCAATCATGGGCTTTGCCACATTCTTTGATATTGATATCGTGGCCCTCTTGTGGAGCAAGACTCTTAAAGTAGCCTTTGTTGGGCATGTCGAGAACGGTCTTTATGTGATAAACTTTTCGGAGCAACCCACTAAGACCGCGACATGCCTAATGGCTAAAGTTGATGTGGGATGGCTTTGGCATCGTTGTTTATCGCATGTAATATGAGATCTTTGCAAAGTCTTCTCAAGGGGGACCATGTCCGTGGACTAACAAATGTTAGTTTTGCCAAAGATCGTGTTTGCAGTGCTTGTATCGAAGGAAAGTTACATGAGAAGGCTCACCCTCCCACAACTATCATCTACTCGAAGAGACCCTTGGAGCTCCTTCACATGGATCTCTTTGGGCCTCCATCCTTTGATAGTCTTGGGGGTAGGAAGTATTGCTTGGTGATTGTCGATGATTATTCAAGATACACTTGGGTATATTTCTTCAAGAGGAAAAGTGAAACTCAACAAACTGTCATCGACTTTGCAAATGAAGCTCAACATCAACACAATGCAAAGATCTTGACAATAAGAAGTGACAACGGCACTGAGTTCAAGAACTACACCTTGGACGAGTTCCTTAGTGATGAGGGGATCAAGCATCAATATTCAACACCTTACACCCCTCAACAAAATGGTGTAGCGGAGAGGAAGAACCAGACGTTGATGGACGCGACAAGGACCATGATGGTGGAGTTCAAGTCTCCCTACAACTTTTGGGCCGAAGCCATCAACATCGCTTGCCATGGATCCAATCGGCTCTATCTCCGCAAGGGCTTGAACAAGACTCCATATGAGATACTTACCGGTAACAAGCCCAACCTCAAGTGCTTCTGGGTGTTCGGTTGTAAGTGTTTCATTCTCAAGAAAGGTGTTCGTTTGGCTAAATTTGAAACTAGAGCTCATGAGGGCATATTTGTTGGTTATGCTACACACTCTCATGCTTACCGTGTCCTCAACAAGTCCACCGGACTCATTGAGGAGACATGTAACATGGAGTTTGACGAGAATAACGGCTCCCAAGTGGAGCAAAGTGGCACTTGTGATGTAGGTGATGAAATTCATCCCCAAGCCATAAGAAGAATGGGTGTTGGTCATATCCTACCCATTGAGGAACCCCTTGTGGCCGAAGGAGAAGGATAATGCTCCACTCAAGTGGAGCCATCACCAACCCAAGACACACATGCTTCCAAAGAACAAAGAGAAGGCCCTCAACCAAGTGAACAAGATCAAGGGCAAGATCAACCTCAAGATGGTGGTGAGCCACCAAGTGATGCCCAAGGTCAAGTTCTCCCTTCCGAGCAAGTTCAAGATCAAGAGCAAGCTCAAGATCAAGAACAAGCTCAAGACGATACTCAAGATGATCAAGTTTCCACTCCTCATCTCACTCCTGAGGAGGAATTGGAGCGTCGTGCCGCTATTGCATCCAAGCTCACAACCAAAGATCATCTCATGAAGAATGTGCTTGGAAGCCTAAGAAAGGGGGTAAGCACTCGTAGAAAATTAGCAAACTATTGTGAACATCACGCGTTTGTTTCTTGTGTCGAACCCCAAAAGGTCTATGAGGTGCTCGAAGATCCAGATTGGCTCGATGCCATGCATGAAGAACTCAACAACTTCGATCACAACAAGGTGTGGAGATTGGTGCCAAGGCCAACGGGGAACCATAATGTCATTGGAACCAAGTGGATATTCAAGAACAAGCAAGATGCTCACGGGATTATTGTTCGTGACAAGGCTCGTTTGGTAGCACAAGGCTACTCCCAAGTTGAGGGTATTGACTACGGTGAAACCTTTGCTCCCATTGCTCGCCTTGAATCTATTCATTTGTTGATTGCTTATGCTTCTCATCATAACTTCAAGTTGCAACAAATGGATGTGAAGAGTGCTTTTCTTAATGGTCCTATAAATGAGTTGGTGTATGTCAAACAACCCCCGGGGTTCGAGGATCCCTATTTTCCACATCATGTGTACCAACTCGACAAGGCACTCTATGGCGTTAAACAAGCCCCACGTGCATGGTATGAGCACCTTACCGAGTTGTTGCAAGATTGTGGGTTTGAAATTGGGAAAATCAACCCCACTCTTTTTACTAAGAAGGTCAAAGGGGAGTTGTTTGTATGCCAACTATATGTTTATGATATTATCTTTGGTTCCCCTAACAAAGCTTTCAATGAGGAATTTTCCGCTCTCATGACCTCAAAGTTCAAGATGTCCATGATGGGAGAGTTGAAGTTCTTTCTCGGGTTCGAAATCAAGCAAAGAAGAGCAGGCACCTTCATAAACCAAGACAAATACACTCAAGACATGCTCAAGAAATTTAAGCTAAGTGATGTCAAGCTGGCTTCCACTCCAATGCCCGTCAAATGCCAACTTGACATAGATCCCAATGGTAAAGCGGTGGATCAAAAGGTATACCGCTCCATGATTGGGTCCTTGCTTTACCTTTGTGTATCTACATCGGATATCATGTTGAGTGTGGGAATTTATGCATGATTGCAAGCCGCACCTAAGGAAAGCCACTATGTGGCGGTCAAGCGAATCTTTTGATATTTGGCTCATACCCCAAACTTTGGCTTATGGTACCCAAGAGGAGCAAACTTCAACCTTTTGGGCTATTCAGACTCTGATTGGGCGGGAGACAGAGAGGATAGGAAGTCCACCTCCGGAGGGTGCCAATTTCTTGGATGCTCTTTGTTGAGTTGGTCTTCTAAGAAGCAAAGTTGTCTGTCTCTCTCGGCGGAGTATGTGGTTGCCGGTAGTTGTTGTGCTCAACTGCTATGGATTAGGCAAACTTTGAAGGATTTCGTTGTCATTTGTGATGAAGTGCCTCTGTGGTGTGATAATGAAAGTGGCATCAAGATCTCTCTCAACCCGGTGCAACACTTCAAGACGAAGCATATTGAGATTCGGTATCACTTCATTCGGCATCATATTAGGCGAGGGCAGATCAAGCTCAAGTATGTCAACACCCATGATAACCTTGCAGATATTTTCATGAAGCCCTTGGATGAAGCAGGATTTCGCGAGTTAAGGCATGAGCTAAATATCATTGATTCAAGCAATGTAGCTTGAACCTGTGCACACCCCACCATACTCATCTTGATATCTTGTTTAGGTGTAGGCATGGACATAGGGGGAGTGGTGTTCTCTCAATGAACTCTCCCTCCTCCCATTATGCATAAATTGATCAACTCTTTCACATTAGCCATTTTTATGGTACTTGTGCTTTAAAGACGAGTTTTGGTCATGGGCCCAAGGATAATTCTTCGCGGTGCCATACCAATTGACTCAAACATAGGTGGCTTCACCACCGCCCTCTCCTCTAGAGAGGTTTTGGTTAGTGCTTGTTCCTTGTTGCCTTTTTCCTTCTTGTTGAGCTGTGTTTGTGTTTCCTCGTGTGTGTGTGTGCGTTTGCGTGTCTGGTTGCTTGAAGGTTCTTGTGCAAAGGTCATGTTTCTTTGTTTTGTCGAAACATGCTTTCTTGGGTCTACGGTACTACCATGGCAAGCCACGGTACTACCGCAGGAGATGAGCACGGTACTACCGCTACCAGCACGGTAGTAATTTTTTACTGCCGCTGGAAGAGTGGTACTACCGCCCTGCGTGCGGTACTTCTGCCCGGGCGGTACTACCGCGATGACCCACGGTACTACCGTATCATCGCGAGCGGGTGGGGATCAAGTGCGGGCAGGGGGAGTTCCAACTGCCCTATACCCAATCAACCCAGTTTTCCCACTCCATCTCTCTCTCTCTCTCGAGCCCAAGAACGGCGCCGGAGGACCTCGCCGGATCTCAGTCTCCGGCCGCTCTCCTCGCATTTCGATCGGTGGGATCGATCCCCACCTCGCCCTCTTGCCATGGAACAAGGTTTCTCCCTGAATCCCTTTCTCTTTGCCTCATAGTTTTGCTTCTAGGTTTTTGGGGAGATGCATGATGTTCTTGAGATTTTAGGCCAAATCTTTGCAAGAGAAGGATGTAGGAGAGTAGTAGTGCAGTAGAGATGCTATTTGGTGTGTTGCCACATAGAATTTTTGATTAATCATAGTACCGATCCAAAGTCGCAGATGTGAGTATATCTGCTTTGTGCCAGGTTTGATTTCGAGCGGTACTACCGCACCTCCCGTGCAGTACTACCACTCTACCACATCCGCCTCGCGCGGTACTACCGCTCCTCTGTAGTGGTACTACCGCTAGGGGCGCGGAAGTAAAATTTTACTTCTGCTCCGGGCGCGGTACTACCGTGCTATCCCGGCGTGGTACTACCGTGCTGAGGTACTACCATTGACTTCGAAGCTACCTTGTTGCAACCACTTAAACTTATCTCTACATGTTTCGTTTGTTTTGGTTGTGGTCTTTGCATTGATCCTTCTCGTTTCTCTCGTGTGTTCTTGTGTTGTGTGTCATAGGTGGTGGCTCCAATGTCCGTCGCTCGAACCCAAGCCGCGACACGAGCTCCAAGCGTCTGCGCAATCAAGAAGCACCGGAGGGCTCCAATGCCCAACACCGCAGTGTCAAGAAGACCGCCCAGAGGTACAAGGAGCCAGTTCTTGGCATGGATGAGATGCCTCTGTCTGAGTTCATCATTCGAAGCAGGATCAATCCCTATGTGAACCCTCGTGAGAATGTCAAAGGGAATGAGTTGTTCTGGACCAAGCAGCAGAATCTCATATACATTAATGTGATCAAGTCCAAGCACAACCTCTATGTCCCAATGCAATGGATTGCTATGACTCATCTGAGGAAGGACCGGAACTACTTTTGTGAGGCACTGGACTTGGTGGAGCAGTTTGGCATTGAAGACTTCATCACATTCAATATGGACTTTGACCTAGAGCTCATGGCACAGTTCTTTGCCTCCGTTCACTTCCACATAGATGGGGAGCGAACTATGTCTTGGATGACCAATGGGAAGACGTTTTCTGCTACCTGGAAGGAATTCATGACGCTGCTGAGTGTCCGTGATGAGGGGCCTGATGTGCATGTTGGCGCCTGCCCTCACGGCAACGCCAAGTCAACCAACAAGGACAAGCTTATGTCGTTTCTTGTGGAGAAGAAGCTACCCAATGGCACTCAGTCTTGGGTGCTCAACGCCTTCCTCGATGTCATGCAATGAATCTTCCGCAACACCCTCTTTCCTCGCGTCGGTGACAAAGATAAGGTGCACGCTTATCTCATGGATATGATGCTTCTGTGTGAGGAGGCGCATCAGTATGCTGCCCAGCCTCTGGACATCTCTCATATCATGTGGAATGAGCTCAGGTTTGCGGTCTACAATTGCAAAGTTCCCATCTATGGTCCTTACATACACCATTTGATCTCGAAGACTTGGGACAAGATGTTTTTGGAGGAAGACTTTTCTGCTCCAAACTGGGTTAGCCACGAGCCTATCAAGCTGCGTCAGAAGAACAAGTGGGCCAATACCACTACCAGGGCTGTGGCTAAGGCTGCTAGGATGAATGTGGATGACGACGAGGTAAAGGAAGAGGAGGAGGAGGCTGAGGACAGTTCTGCTGGGTATGCTCCTCCATCTACTGAGCCCTCTTGGGCTAAGAAGCTGAAGGCAAAGATGAAGACCTTGTTCTGTATGCAAGCCAAGGGGCAGTACAGGACCCATGTTGCTTCCAAGGAGAGTAGCCGGGGCAACAAGAGGATCTTGAGGACTTTTGGCGAGAATGTGGAGAGAGGGTCCGAGGTGAACATCACTCCAGAGGCTGAATGGATAGCCTAGCAAGGCTATCAGTGGACCGAGTCAGAGGAGGAGACCATCCCAGCTGCCGAGTCCAATGAGGAGCATGCTGAGTGATCTCTGCACAGGATGCTACCACCTGTGTCGTAGGTGTCCTCTATGCCTTTTTGGTGTCTCGATGCCAAAGGGGGAGAGCGTAGGATTTGCGTTCGTGTGTCTTTGTTTTCGTTTTTGGTTTGTTGGTCCCTCGTTTGTGTTGCTTTGCTTTGGTTTGTGCTCGTGAGACCTGGTTCCCTTACATATGGTGTAAGACATATGCACTCTAGCTTATCTTATTGTCTTTCATGCTTAGCAGTTTGTGAGCCTACACTAACTTGGGCCCTTTACTTTATGCTCATAATCTTTGCCTTGCCTCCCTGCTTAGTGTTAGTTATATTATTGCAAGGTATGCCTCATCTATAAAATATAGGAGGGGTGTTGATCCTAGTATGTCTGTCGTGCAGTCCAAAGCATTTATATAGAGTGCACACATCTAGGGGGACCCTGCCTATATTTTGTAGATGGTGGGTTTGCTTATATTCATTTATGTACTCTTATGTGCAAATCCCGTATTGTCATCAATCCACCAAAAAGGGGGAGATTGTAAGGGCTTATTTCACCCCATGTAGTTTTGGTGATTGATGACAATGCTTTTGTGGACTAATCATGTGCTTTGAGCATATCATATGTTTAGGCACATGACGATTTGTTTCCCCTCAAAGACTAGTGAAGACGGCGTTTCTCTACGTTTCTTTTCGGTGGATTTGAGTCATAGGAAAGCCGTACTATTAAGAGGGGGTCCATTTTGGAAGGGTTAGGGTGGAATCATCATGTACACATCTGTTCCTTTGCACCACCTTTCCTTTGTATCTTTGGAGCACCGACCGTTTATCCGTGTCTTTGCAAAATGAAGGACTCCTAGTGTTATTGAGTTGTGGCATGCAGTAGTACTGCTCAAGGGAGCAGTAGTACCACAGAGGCCCACGGTAGTACCGGCCGGTCATGCGGTAGTACCGCAGGTCCTTGCGGTAGTACCGCTCCCTGGGCGCGGTAGTACCATGGCCCCTGGCCCAGCATAGCAACACGAGCGGAAGTAGGGGCGGATGTAATTTTTTACATTTGCGCCCTACGCGGTACTATCGCTCCCAGTATGCAGTAGTACAGTGTCGGATTTTTGCATAGATTGAAACTCAGCGGAAGTAGCCACGGATGTATTTTTATTCATTCGTGCCTCCCCAGCCCAGACCAACCCTGCCTTGTGGTAGTACCGCAAGGGCGAGCGATAGTACCACTCCGGCGGTTCTACCGCTCCTTGCTTCATTGCAACAGGCTGGTTTGGCTCCTGCCACGCAAGCAGTAGTACCGCGGAGCCTCGCGGTAGTACCGTAGGCCCTTGCGGTAGTACCGCGTGTCGCGGGCTGGATAACTAGATAACGGTTGGATTTGTCCCTTCACTATAAAAGGGGAGTCTTCTTCTCCGAGTTGACTACCTCTTCCATCCCTAAGCTCCATTGTTGTTCTAAGCTCCATTTTCGCCCGATCTTTCTCCCTAGCCAATCAAACTTGTTGATTCTCTAGGGATTGGTTGAGAAGGCCTCGATCTACACTTCCACCAAGAGAAATTTGATCCCCCCACTAATCCCTTGCGGATCTTGTTACTCTTGGGTGTTTGAGCACCCTAGACGGTTGAGGTCACCGCGGAGCCATAGTCCATTGTGGTGAAGCTTCGTGGTGTCGTTGGGAGCCTCCAATTAAGTTGTGGAGTTTGCCCCAACCTTGTTTGTAAAGGTTCGGTCGCCGCCTCCAAGGGCACCAATAGTGGAATCACGACATCTCGCATTGTGTGAGGGAGTGAGGAGAATACGGTGGCCCTAGTGGCTTCTTGGGGAGCATTGTGCCTCCACACCGCTCCAACGGAGATGTACTTCCCCTCAAAGGGAAGGAACTTCGGTCACATATACTCGTCTCCATCGGTTCCACTTTTGGTTATCTCTCACCTTTACTTTTGCAAGCTATATTGTGTTATATCCCTTGCTTGCTTATGTGCTTGTTGTTGTTGCATCATATAGGTTGCTCACCTAGTTGCATATCTAGACAACCTACTTTGATGCAAAGTTTAATTTGGTAAAGAAAAGCTAAAAATTGTTAGTTGCCTATTCACCCCCCTCTAGTTAACTATATCGATCCTTTCCGCATTAACACATGATGAATACATGAACTCCTCAAACTACGGTCATCACCGGAAAGCATCCCGACTATTGACACTCCAGGGTTTACGGATCATAACACGTAATAGGTGAACATGACTTGCAAGATCGGATCTAGAAGATAGATATAATGGTGGCAGAAAATGGTTCAGACATGAAATCATGGCTCTCAGGCCCTAGTGACAAGCATTAAGCATGTCAAAGTCATAACAACATCAATCTCAGAACATAGTAGATACTAGGGATCAAGCCCTAACAAAATTAACTCGATTACATGATGAATCTCATCCAACTCTGAAGGAAATATGTCTTGGAGGCAATAATAAAGTTGTTATTTTATATTTCCTTATATCATGACAAATGTTTATTATTCATGCTAGAATTTTATTAAACAGAAACTTGATACATGTGTGGATACATAGACAAAACACGGTGTCCCTAGTATGCCTCTACTTGACTATCTCATTGATCAAAGATGGTTAGGTTTCCTAGCCATGGACATGTGTTGTCATTTGATGAATGGGATCACATCAATAGGAGAATGATGTGATGGACAAGACCATCCGTTAGCATAGCATAAACGATTATTAAGTTTTATAGGTACTGCTTTCTTCATGTCAAATACACATTCCTTTGACTATGAGATTATGCAACTCCCGGACACCGGAGGAATGGCTTGTGTGCTATCAAATGTCACAATGTAACTGCGTGATTATAAAGATGCTCTACAGGTATCTTCGAAGGTGTTTGTTGGGTTTGCATAGATCGAGATTAGGATTTGTCACTCCGGGTATCAGAGAGGTATCTCTGGGCCCTCTCGGTAATGCACATCATATAAAGCCTTGCAAGCAATGTGACAAATGAGTTAGTTGTGGGATGACACATTACAGAACGAGTAAAGAGACTTGCCGGTAATGAGATTGAAATAGGTATGAAGATACCGACGATCGAATCTCGGGCAAGTAACATACAGATGACAAAGGGAATAACATATGTTGACATTGCAGTTTGACCGATAAAGATCTTCGTAGAATATGTGGGAACCAATATGAGCATCCAAGTTCCGCTATTGGTTATTGATAGGAGAGGTGTCTCGGTCATGTCTACATAGTTCTGGAACCCGTAGGGTCCGCACACTTAACGTTCGATGATGATATGTATTATACGAGTTATGTGTTTTGGTGACCGAAGGTTGTTCGAAGTCTTGAATGAGATTACAGACATGATGAGGAGTCTCGAAATGGTTGAGAGGTAAAGATTGATATATTGGAAGGTGGTATTCAGACACCGGAATGGTTCCGGAGTGTTTTGGGAATTTATTGGAGTACCGAGGGGTTACCGGAACCCCCCGGGGGAAGTAATGGGCCACATGGGCCATAGGGGAGAGGCAAGGCAGCCCGCAAGGGGTGGCGCCCTCCCCTCCCCCCCATGCAGAGTCCGAATTGGACAAGGGGAGGGGGCGCGGCCCCCCTTCCTTCTCCTTCTCCCTCTCCTTCCCCCTTTCCCCCTCCGTTAGAAGGAAGGGGGCGACTAGGACTAGGAGTCCTAGTAGGACTCCCCCCCATGGGGCGCGTCCTAGGCCAGCCTCCTCCCCTCTCCCTCCTTTATATACGGGGGTGGGAGGGCACCTCTAAACACATCAATTGTTCTTATCCGTGTGCGGTGCCCCCCTCCACCGTTTACTCCTCCGGTCATATTGTCGTAGTGCTTAGGCGAAGCCCTACGCGAATCACATCACCAACACTGTCACCACGCCGTCGTGCTGACAGAACTCATCTACTCCTTTGACCCTCTACTGGATCAAGAGCTCAAGGGACGTCATCAAGCTGAACGTGTGCAAAACTCGGAGGTACCGTACGTTCGGTGCTTGATCGGTTGAATCAGGAAGACGTTCGACTACATCAACCGCGTTAAGCTAACGCTTCTAGTTTTGGTCTCGTAGCGTTCGTGGACACACTCTCTCCCTCTCGTTGTTATGCATCTCCTATATAGATCTTGCGTGAGCGTAGGAAATTTTTTGAAAATGCATGCTATGTTTCCCAATAGTGGCATCCAAGCCAGGTCTATGCATAGATGATATGCACGAGTAGAACACAAAGAGTTCTAGGCGGTGATTGTCATACTGCTTACCACCAATGTCTTATTTTGATTCAGCAGTATTGTTGGATGAGTGGCCCTAACCAACCTTACATGACCATGTTCATGAGACCGGTTCCATAGATAGACATGCAACTAGTTTGCATAAAGGTGGTTGGCGGGTGTCTGTTTCTCCAACTTTAGTTGAATCGAATTTGATTATGGCCGGTTGAGGGAGTCCTGGATTAGGGGGTCCTCGGGCAGCCGGACTATGTATTGTGGTCGAATTGTTGGACTATGAAGACACAAGATAGAAGACTTCGTCTTGTGTCTGGATGGAACTCTCCTTTGCGTGGAAGGCAAGCTTGGCGATTCGGATATGTAGATTCCTTTCTTTGTAACCGACTTTGTGTAACCCTAGCCCCTTCCGGTGTCTATATAAACCGGAGGGTTTAGTCCGTAGGACAACAATCATATCCTCATAGGCTAGGCTTCTAGGGTTTAGCCATTACGATCTCGTGGTAGATCAACTCTTGTAATACTCATATTCATCAAGATCAATCAAGCAGGAAGTAGGGTATTACCTCCATAGAGAGGGCCCGAACCTGGGTAAACATTGTGTCCCCCGCCTCCTGTTACCATTAGCCTTAGACGCACAGTTCGGGACCCCCTACCCGAGATCTGCCGGTTTTGACACCGACATTGGTGCTTTCATTGAGAGTTCCACTATGACGTCAAAGATAGGCTTGATGCCTCGCCTTGTCATCAAGGACAACATCACCTCCGGGGGAGCCCTGGCTTCAGGCCAAACCCTCTGGCTGGGCGGCTTTACCATGGCCGCCCGTTCGGCCGTTGGGCCAACGATGACTTTTCGGGTCATCGAAAATCGCCTTCGCGTCAGCTCAGAATACTCCGGACGGATGGATCCGATGGAGTTGTCATCTTTAAACGAACTCCTGGATCGCATCGCCGCCTTGGGAGTCGCTACGGACTACAATCAGCTTGGGCTTAAACCCGATCAGAGAGAAATTGAATCTGCACCGATCACCCATCAGATAGCGGTAGTGGAGGAGCAATGCGACGACTCTTCCCCTATGTTGAGAAGGAACTATGTTCGGATCTCCGAGCTCACAAAGCCAGACACTCGCCCACGAGAAGAGACGCCCCATATTCCGAGTTTAGAGTCGGACCATGGGCCGGAAAAATTGGTTGATATCCCGGAGTCCGAACTGTTAAGCTCGGAATATTCTCAAGCTCCGGATCCTAGATTGGGTCAGGGTTCAGACTTAAATCCACCCGCCCACCCAGATATAAGTGATCTTACCTATATCAGACAGCAGTCCCAGGAAACAGTCCATCACTTTTGAGCCAGATTCCTCCTTGTCAAGGACAAGATCAAGGACTGCCGCGATAAGACGCAATCTCATTATTCTGTAAAAACTGCACGGACGAGGGAATCCTCAATGCAATCAATTGCCGTCATGTATCACAATTCGCTGACTTGGCAACCATAGTACAGAAGTACTGCGCAATGGAAAGCGCCTGGAAAACTCAGGCAGCCTCTTGGGAGCCACTAGTTTCCACTAAACCCCTCGCCCGGATAAAAAGGACGCACCCTCGGCGGTCGCCTGATCCAATAACAAAAAAAATCAAAGCCTGTTACGGGGCGCGGAACCATTCTAGAGGGATGGCTTGATAGGCCATGCAAAATTCACACAACAACGAATATCACAGCAACCCACAGCCCTAGATCATGTTGGATACTGCGGGAGGTGGCCAAGAGCGGCGAGGATCTCCTCGTTAGACCTGATGAGCCTCCAAGCCATAGCCACCTCTTGGGGAAATTACGAGCACTGCGTTGCAAATGCACGATATCAAAGAAATCACCAAAAACACCGCAGAGCAACATCCCACGGAAGACAGCAACCCTACAGTGCTGACAGTATTCGAGACTTTCGCCTCAAACAATAGCGCAAAAGGGCACTCCGCGACCTCGCCGAAGTCTGCCAAGTTGCAGCAATAAACCTCTGGAACGATACGGCCATAACTTTCAACGCCATTGACGAACAAAAATTCAGAGCAGTCCGGGAACCTGCCGCATTGGTCCTCAATCCAATTGTGGACGGCTTTCGGCTCACCAAAGTTCTCATGGACGGCGGCAGCAGACTAAACCTCATCTACGAGGAAACTCTCAACAAAATGGAAATAGACAGGAGCCGCATTGAGCAAAGTAATACAACCTTCCGAGGAATTATTCCCAGCCGGGAGGTGCAATGTGCGAGAAAAATCACACTCGATGTGGTATTCGGCACGCCAGAGAATTATCAGTCCGAAGAGATAACCTTTCAAATGGCCCCTTTTACCAGTGGATATCACGCCCTTCTAGGGAGAGACGCATTTGCAAGCTTCCAAGCTATACCCCATTACGGGTACATGAAGCTCAAGATGCCTGGGCCCAATGGAATCATCACTCTTGCTAGTGATCCAGACATAGCACTCCACCCTGAAAACAAAATCGCCGCCTTGGCCCTCGAGGCATTGTTTGAAGCCCTCGCGGCCGAAGAACTAACCGCATTGCGCTCCATGGTGGATAGGGACGACGTGATACTTGATAAGTGATCCAAATCCACCTCCTTCAAACCATCGGATGAAATAGTCAAATTCCAGGACCACCCAACGAACTCCACAAAGACAGCGTCCATTGGGGCATAGCTGGACCCCACGTTTGACGCCGCACTACGGGCGTTCCTATGCGAAAACTGGGACATATTTGCCTGGCACCCTTCTGATATGCCAGGAATCCCACGCAGGCTGGCCGAACATAGCCTGAACATATTGAAGGGACACAAGCCGGTCAAGCAAACATTACGGCGCTTTTCTGAACCCAAATGACAAGCCATGGGAGAGGAGCTAGCCAAGTTACTCGAGGCCGGATTCATCAGAGAGATAAAACATCCGGACTGGCTAGCAAACCTGGTGATGGTACCAAAGAAGGATAAATCCTGACGCCTATGCGTCGATTTCAAAGACCTCAACAAGGCTTGCCCTAAGGATCCTTTTCCCCTCCCCTGCATTGATCAGATCATCGATGCAACCTCAGGACACGACTCGCTGTGTTTCCTCGACGCATACTCCGGATACCATCAAATTAAGATGAAGGAGTCCGATCAATCCGCAACGGCATTTATCACCCCATACGGGCCTTTCTGCTTCAACACTATGCCTTTCAGGCTCAAAAATGCTGGTGCTACCTATCAACGCATGATTCAAACATGCCTAGAAAAACAAATCGGCAAGACAGTTGAAGCATACGTGGATGATGTAGTCATCAAAACTAGGCATGTTGAATCCTTAATAGATGATCTGCATCTCACATTCGACAACCTCCGAACATATGACATCAAGCTCAATCCGGAAAAGTGCGTTTTGGCGTTCCCGCTGGAAAACTTATGGGCTTCATCGTTTCCAATAGAGGAATTGAGGGAAATCCAGCTAAAATCCGAGCTTTGTCACAGTTGGCTACACCAACAGACTTTAAACAAGTCCAAAAATTATCCGGATGTGTGGCAGCTCTAAGCCGCTTTATCTCCAGGTTAGGAGAAAATGCATTGCCACTCTATCGCCTACTCTGATGCACCGATCACTTCAAGTGGACGGACGCGGCAACAGCCGGATTGGAACAAATAAAGGCTCTTCTAGCAAGCAACCCAATCCTCGCCGCGCCAAACGTCGGCGAACCCGTGTTATTATACATATCGGCCACACACCAAGTTGTGAGTGCGGTGCTCATCGTCGAACGAGAGGAGGACGGACACACATTCCCGCTCCAGAAGTCGGTATACTACGTATCCACTGTCCTCACACCATGCAAATCCCGGTACCCTCATTACCAAAAAATAGCATACGCAGTTTTTATGGCATCCCGGAAGCTACAACACTACTTTCAAGAGTGCTCGATAACGGTGGCCTCCGAAGTACCTCTCAATGACATAATAAACAACCACGACGCTACAGGCTGAATCGCCAAGTGGGCCATTGAGCTCCTCCCATTCAACATATCATACAAACCGTGCGGGGAATTAAATTCTAGGTTTTGGACGACTTCATCGCAAAATGGACAGAGGCTGGACTCCCTAAAGAGTATGACACATATTCCAACTGGGTCATGCACTTCGACGGCTCCAAAATGCTAGCAGGCCTAGGGGCAGGCGTTGTCCTAACATCCGCTACTAGAGATACTCTTCAGTACATCCTACAAATATTATTCATGGACTCCAACAATGCAGTCGAATATGAAGCTTTATTGCATGGTCTTCGGATGGCCATCTCCATGGGCATACAACGCTGGAAATGCGCGGGGATTCAAACCTCGCAATATCTCAAATAAATGGAGATTTTGATGCCAAAGATCCGAAGATGGTGGCTTAACGTAACACCATTCTCAAAATGTCGGCTCGCTTCGAGGGGCTCGACTTTCACCATGTGGCTTGAGAAAGTAATCAAGCGGCGGATGTCCTTGCTCGCATCGGCGCTAAGCGCGACTCCGTCCCACCTAACATATTTCTGGAAATGCTCTTCAAGCCATCCATGGTGTGGCAGGGGGAGAGTGGCAATACCAATCTGGATCCGAAGACAACCCCAGATTCCGAACACACCGACACCATCGGGGGCTCAGCCACCGAAATTACTCCGTCGGCCCATCTCATCATGGCAGTCATCACCCCATGGACAAAACCCTTTTTGGCCTACCTTAATAGGCGAGAGCTTCCTAAGGATCAGAACGAGGCACGCTACATCGTGCGGAGCTCTAAAGCCTACAAGGTCCATGAGGGAGAACTCCATAAAAAAAGCACTACCGAAGTACTTCAAAGATGTATCTCTGAGGAGGAAGGGTGGCACATCTTGGCTGAAATTCATGCCGGTCTCGGCGGTCACCACGCCGCGGCTCGGTCCCTTGTAAGCAAGGCCTTCCATACAGGTTTCTATTGGTCGACGGCCCGAGCAGACGCACAGGACCTTGTTCAACATTGCGTCGGATGTCACCTTTTCGCCAACCAAAGCCATATGCCACCCACCGCTCTACAAACAATCCCCATCACTTGGCCTTTTGCGGTCTGGGGGCTTGATATGGTCGGACCCCTTAAAGGAGGAATCCATAAGAAAAATATCTGTTGGTCATGGTGGATAAATTCACTAAATGGATAGAGGCCAAACCAGTCAAAACGACCGAAACTAGGCCAGTGATAGACTTTATATCCGGTGTTGTGCACCGTTATGGTGTTCCACACAACATCATCACCGACAACGGCTCCAATTTCACAGCTGATGAGGTGAAGGCCTGGTATGCCAATCTGGGCATCAAGCTCGACTACGCCTCTGTCTACCACCCACAAACCAATGGTCAGGTCGAACGCGCCAATAGTCTTATTATGAGCGGCATTAAACCCAGGTTAGTGCGGTCTTTGAAAGAATCAGACAAGCACTGGGTGGAGGAGCACGACTCCGTACTCTGGGGGCTGCGGACCACGCCCAATCGTTCTACCGGATATACAACTTTTTTCATGGTGTACGGTGCAGAGGCTGTGTTACCCTGCGACATTATTCATGACTCACCTTGAGTGCACATGTATGAAGAGAGAGAAGCCAAGTTGGATCGGCAAGACAACTTAGATGCCTTGGAGGAGGAGCATGTTGTTGCAAAAGCCCGTTCCGCATTCTACCAACAACAGGCTCGCAGGTATCAAAGTAGAGAAGTACGGGCCAAGACTTATAATGTTGGCGAACTCGTTCTACGCTTGCCGGAGAAGAAAAAGGACAAACTCAAGCCCAAGTGGGAGGGTCCCTTCATCATTGACGAAGTTCTCATCGGAGGAGCGTACCGCGTACGTGATGCATCAAATAACCGCCTAGAGCCGAACCCATGGAACGCGGCTAGACTCTGAAGATTCTATGCCTAGCGCCGAACCCTTCGTTCGTCCCCTTTCTCCCCTTTTTCCATTATTTATTTTTCTCTCTTTTCATCTTTCTTTCTTTTTTATTTAGAGTCGTAAAGCTTTTCTATGGCTAAACCGTACACCTAAGACGCATTCAATTCTTAATATGTATGTCAGTTATACCTGGGGGCTTCTTGTACAGAAGCTTATTACTATTATTTTCCGAGCATCAAGCTCACCACATGTGTGTTTTTTCCACGTATGTACCTTTTCTTCGCCACTATATGCATCGATATGACTTAAGTTTTGGCCAAGCTGAGTTGCTTGGCTCCTGTGCTTATGCCCTACATTCCCGTTAGTTCGGCTAGGGCATAAAGGGAGCACCTCTGTGATTGTTACTGCCGGGTCATCCGGATGTGTACCTCAGACTGGGTGAAGCCGAAAGCTAGCGTTCTTAAGGGAATATTCGGTCGGTGGACTAAAGATGTTTTTACTTGTAACTTTATGAACCCCCAGATGTTATGTATGCTGTGGTTTTTTCAAACACAGTTCGGACATGCACATTAATGCATGCTTACCCAAGGAAAGGAACCCTTAGCTGAACTATTCTCTCTGGAAGATGTTTCTTACGATCAAAATGTAATATAACATAACTAGTCGGATACTTGTCTGTTCAAGAAACCATGACCCCTACGTCTGGCTTCCACGCGTACCCCGGTTTACATTACCGAGCGAGTATTCGGAAGCACTCCGCACCTTCAGGTCCAGAGGTTGAAGCAAAAAGGTCTGCCATGACAAGCGTTTTATAATTCAGCTAGAGACATTAATTTGTCAAATGAAGTACATAGTCACTTAGACTCAAACACTTCTTCTTCTATGCCATCTAACAAGCTATCTAGCCTACAATCCTGCTGGGAACACTTTGCGGCTACTTGAACCTGGTCATATACCAAACTAACAGGAATTTCTTCTCTATTTGACCCTACAGGTCCGACCCGGGCCATGTGATTCGGGTCGAGCTTGGTATACCGAGTTTTCACCATTGCATAGGCCTCTCGCGCACCTTCCCGGCAGGCTGATATCTTCCATAATCGAAAGCGCTGCCGCACTCCCTTGAGTAGCTGTACAAGCCCCTCCATTCCTCCTGGAGGGGAGTCAGATGTCCATAAAGCCTTAGCAATACATTGCATCGCCTGCCGAGCTCGCTCGTGCATTTGCGACAGCTCTTGTAGCAGATCGCTCGACGATTCGGACACCTCCTCTTCGGGATGGCCCGTCAATATACCTACAGACATAATTATTGTCAGTTTCTTTCTTTGCCGAACTATGTAAAGGTAAGTCCGAACACATACTAAATATCCCACCTCGCAGCTTCTTATTCTCCTTCACGGAGTCAGCTAGCTGGGCCCGCACATCTTTTAGCTCTTCGCCAAGCTTGGTGTTGGCATCTTGGAGTTTGTTCTTCTTCGCCCTGACCTGTGTCAGGACACGTTCGCCTGCGGCCAGTTGCCTTTGAGCTCCTGGAACTCCTGCTTGAGCGACCTTCGGTGCCTCTGTCATAAGATTTGCATATGTATTAATTATCCTAGTATATGCTTATGTTTTCTCGATAGAGGGGAACATTACCAGGCGCCGCCTTCTTGGATTTCTCCAGTTCGGCGGTAGCAGCAGTCAGCTGGTCCAGACACTTTTTCAGCTCTTGAGACAACAGATTGTTCTTCTCTGTGAGCACTGGTCATATAACGATCCTTAAATCAGTTGTACCAACTGTTTCAAGTCTCGGGGGCTACTGGTATATGATTATCCGTTTTGTACAAATGTGTACTTACCCGTATATCTTTCAAATACTGGTTTGTGGCTCTAGTAAGCCCATCTCGAGCAGCTCGGATGTAAGCATCACCCGAGTTGAAGGCGTTAAAGGCCTCTTCTAAAAAACCAGGGTCCCAAAGAGTGGCCCGCCAGCGCCGATGATTCATGGCGCTTTCCACTTTGGAGTTTGTGATGGATACTTTATCCGACTCCTGCGTAGAGGGACAATCCGGTGTCACTTCTGTGTTAGCCTCAGTCCTTGCGACAGGGTCCGGAATCCAGCTCGTGGAGGCACGACCGGCAGGATCCCCGGACATAGTCCGGTGAATGTTTTTCCTGGTAAGACACAACGGATACTGTCACACTTTAAATGTGACGGCCATAGAGCATACTTAAAACAACCATACCTCTTTGCTAAAGGCTCGGCCATGCTTCTATTGGCTTTCCTATTTGAAGGCCTGCCCATCGTAGGCGCCGCCTTCTTGCGCGTCGCTTTAGGTGCCGTGTGGCGTGCCGATCGCCTCCCCTTTAGATCATAATATAGTGCAGTGGGTAAGGCGGAAGAGGGAAATTCTCCCAAGGGACAATTCTCCTAATTACTTACATGCGACGTAGGGAGGAGACTGGGATAGTCGGCGATGATGGCCACTTCGGTGCCGTACAGCTCGCCTGGTAAAACACCCCTTCCCCGAGCTCCATGAATATATCCGGATCCTCTTCGAATCCGAGATCAAGGGCCCGGTTGTGGTCCTTTGGCTATGGTGTGAGGCTGTGGATCTCCCTGGTGACTTTCTGCCATTCCTGTTATAAATGACGGATTAATATTTATGGAAAAGGATTCAGGGAGTTGATGGAGTAGAGTAGTGAGACGGAAACTCACCCAGCTGGGAGGGTTGTACATGGAAAATCCATCCCTGGGCTTAATGTGGATGAACTCCTCCTCCTCCTCCCCTTTGTATAATCCAGACAGTATTTTTGCCAAAGTAGCGTAAGTGTCCGGACCCTTCCGACCATAGCGGGTGGCATCATCTTCTCCATTGAAGTGCCACATGGGGCGCCCTCGGTATTGGAGTGGCTGAACCCCTCACATTATGGATATCGCCATAGCCTCGACTATTGACAATCCGGATTGAGCAAGCGTCTTTATCTTGCTCATCAGTCGGTGGACTTCCATGCTATCTTCCTCCCTAGGGCTCCGAGGATGCCAGTTGAGGCGCTTCTTCAATGGAGTATTTTAATGTTCGGGAAGACCCCTCCGGATTGGGTCAGGAAGGGAGACATCTTCAACATAGAACCATTCGGAAGGCCATTCTTCGGATGCCTTCTTTGGTGTGCCGGACAGGTATCCGGTCCCGGCGATGCGCCATATCTCGGCTCCACCCACTTGGAATATGGATCCCTCTTGATTACGAGGGACGAGGCAAAATAGCTTCTTCCATAACTCAAAATGAGCCTCGCAACCCAGAAATAGCTTGCAAAGAGCAACATAACCCGCAATATGCAGGATGGAGGCAGGTGTGAAGTTATGCAGTTGGAGGCCATAGTACTCCAGAAGCCCTCGGAGGAATGGATGGATTGGAAATCCGATGCCTCTCAGCAAATAGGGAACAAAGCATACTCGTTCCCCCTGGATGGGTTGGGGAACTTGTCCGCCTGCTCCCCACCATCGAAAGAAGTCAATCCGGCTCGAACGGGGACCAGATCTACGAGGGGGAGAAATCCTTGGGTTTGCCGATTCACTAGTTGGTCATGGGATACGGAACACTTTTCCCAACCACCCTGCTTGGGGCCGTGAGGGCGCGAGGAAGAGCTGGGAGCGCTAGCTATGTTGGGGTGGTTTCGGTGAGCAAGCTCTGTGGATTCCTCGCTTGAGGGAGATGGTGTGGATTAGATCTGAAGATCCCCGTCTCTTTAATAGACAATTTTCTCATACGGTCAGGGTGGCAAATGCAAAAATGCCCTGACCTCTCGCGCTCAACACGTGGAAGCTGAAATCATGAAGGTGCAGAAGCCGAGGAGCGCGTCATTAAATGAAAGGCCGAGCACTTCTATTTAAGTTAGGTACTTTGAAGTATTCGGAGAGGGAACCCGCCTTGCAATGTCGAAGACAATCTGCACACCGGACTCGTCATCATTGAAAGCCTGGTTCGGGGGCTACTGAGGGAGTCCTAGATTAGGGGGTCCTCGGACAGCCGGACTATGTATTGTGGCCGGACTGTTGGACTATGAAGACACAAGATAGAAGACTTCGTCCCGTGTCCAGATGGAACTCTCCTTTGCGTGGAAGGCAAGCTTGGTGATTCGGATATGTAGATTCCTTTCTCTGTAACCGACTTTGTGTAACCCTAGCCCCCTTCGGTGTCTATATAAACCGGAGGGTTTAGTCCGTAGGACAACAATCATATCCTCATAGGCTAGAGATCTAGGGTTTAGCCATTATGATATCATGGTAGATCAACTCTTGTAATACTCATATTCATCAAGATCAATCAAGTAGGAAGTAGGGTATTACCTCCATAGAGAGGGCCTGAACCTGGGTAAACATTGTGTCCCCCGCCTCCTGTTACCATTAGCCTTAGACGCACAGTTCGGGACCCCCTACCCGAGATCCGCCGGTTTTGACACCGACACCGGTCCTTGTGAAGGTTAAAACAGCAAACTTGATAAATCACAGTTGTGGTTTTTGTGTCGTAGGTAAGTACGATTCTTGCTAGAAGCCCGTAGCAGCAACGTAAAACTTGCAACAACAAAGTAGAGGACGTCTAACTTGTTTTTGCAGGGCATGTTGTGATGTGATATGGTCAAGACATGATGTGATATGCATTGTTGTATGAGATGATCATGTTTTGTAAAAGTTATCCGCAACTGGCGGTAGCGATAGTCGTAGAAGCAATAGTTGGCGAGACAACCACGACGCTGCGATGGAGATCGAGGTGTCAAGCCGGTGATGATGGAGATCATGACGTTGCTTTGGTGATGGAGATCAAAACCACAGGATGATGATGGCCATATCATGTCACATATGTTGATTGCATGTGATGTTTATCTTTATGCATCTTATTTTTCTTAGTATGGCGGTAGCATTATATTCAAGGTATTAGTGTTCTCCCCGAGTATGCACCGTTGCGGAAGTTCTTCGCGGTGAGACACCACGTGATGATAGGGTGTGATAAGCTCTATGTTCAAATACAACGGGTGCAAGACAGTTTTTCTCATGCGGAATACTCGGGTTAAACTTGACGAGCCTAGCATGTACAGACATGGCCTCGAAACACTGGAGACCGAAAGGTCGAACGTGAATCATATAGTGGATATGATCAACATAGAGATGTTCACCGTTGATGACTACTCCATCACATGTGCTGATCATACATGGTTTAGTTGATTTGGATCACGTATCATTTAGATGACTTGAGGGATGTCAATCTAAGTGGGAGTTCTTAAGTAATATGATTAATTAAACTTTAATTTATCATGAACTTAGTCCTGATAGTATTTGCAAATTATGTTGTAGATCAATAGCTCGCATTGTTGCTCCCCTGTGTTTTTTGATATGTTCCTTGAGAAAACTAAGTTGAAAGATGATAGTAGCTATGATGCGGACTGGGTCTGTGATCTGAGGTTTATCCTTATTGCTGCATAGAAGAATTATGTCCTTGATGCACCGCTAAGTGATAGACCTACTGCAGGAGCAGGTACAGACGTTATGAACGTTTGGCTAGCTCAATATGATGACTACTTGATATTTTAGTGCACCAAGCTTTATGGCTTAGAACCGGGACTTCAAAAACATTTTGAACGACACGGAGCATATGAGATGTTCCAAGAGCTGAAATTGGTATTTCAGACTCATGCCCGTGTTGAGAGCTATGAGACATCTGACAAGTACCTTGCCTAAAAGATGGAGGAGAATAGCTCAGCTAGTGAGCATGTGCTCAAACTGTCTGGGGTACTACAATCGCTTGAATCAAGTGGGAGTTAATCTTCCAGATAAGATAGTGATTGATAGAGTTCTCTAGTCACCATCACCAAGTTACTGGAACTTCATGATGAACTATAATATGCAAGGGATGATGAAAGCGATTCCCGAGCTCTTCGTGATGCTGAAATCAACGAAGGTGGAAATCAAGAAAAAGCATCAAGTGTTGATGATTAAACAAGACCACTAATTTCAAGAAAAGGGCAAAGGGAAAGAAAGGGAACTTCAAGAAGAATGGCAAGCAAAGTTGTCACTCCCGTGAAGAAGCCCAAAGCTGGACCTAAAGCCTGAAACTAAGTGCTTCTACTACGAAGGAGATGGTCACTGGAAGCGGAACTACCCCAAATATTTGGCGTATAAGAAGGATGGCAAAGTGAAAAAAGGTATAGTTGATATACATGTTATTGATGTATACCTTACTAGTGCTTGTAGTAGCCCTGGGTATTTGATACCTGTTCGGTTGCTAAGATTAGTAACTCAAAATAGGAGTTGCAGAATAAATAGATACTAGTTGAGGGTGAAGTGATGATGTATGTTGGAAGTGGTTCCAAGATTGATATGATCATCATCACACACTCCCTATACTTTCGGGATCAGTGTTGAACCTAAATAAATGTTATTTGGTGTTTGCGTTAAGCATGATATGATTAGATCATGTTTATTGCAATACGATTATTCATTTAAGATGGAGAATAATTGTTATTCTGTTTACATGAATAAAACCTTCTATGTTCATACACCTAATGTTGATGGTTTATTGAATCTCGATCGTAGTGATACACATATTCATAATATTGATGCCAAAAGATGCAAAGTTGATAATGATAGTGCAACATACTTGTGTCACTGCCGTTTAGGTCATATTGGTGTAAAGCGCATGAAGAAACTCCATGTTGACGGGCTTTTGGAATCACTTGATTATGAATCATTTGATACTTGCGAACCATGCCTCATGGGCAAGATGACTAGAACTTCATTCTCCGGAACAATGGAACGAGCTAAGGACTTATTGGAAATAATACATACCGATGTATGCGGCCGATGAGTATTGAGGCTCGTGGCGGGTATCATTATTTTTTGACCTTCACAGATGATTTGAGCAAATATGAGTATATCTACTTAATGAAACACAAGTCTGAAACATTTGAAAAGTTCAAAGAATTTCAAAGTGAAGTGGAGAATCATCGTAACAAGAAATAAAAGTTTCTACGATCTGATCACAGAGGTGAATATTTGAGTTATGAGTTTGGCCTTCATTTAAAACAATGTGGAATAGTTTCACAACTCACGCCACCTGGAACACCACAGCGTAATGGTGTGTCCGAACGTCATAACCGCACTTTATTAAGATATGGTGCGATCTATGATGTCTCTTACCGATTTACCACTATCATTTTGAGGATATGCATTAGAGACAGCTGCATTCACGTTAAACAGGGCACTGTCAAAATCCGTTGAGACGACACTATATGACCTATGGTTTGGCAACAAACCTAAGCTGTCATTTCTTAAACTTCGGGGATGCGATGCTTATTGTAGCGACCAGACCTCAAACAGTCTGATCTCTGTGCTCAGTGTCATCCCTGGATCAGTAATGCTAACACCACACAGTACTTGGAGGATTTATAACAGAGTAGCAATCACACACTTATTACATCGAATGTCTCAAGAGAGAACTTATTGAAATAAATATGGCTTAAGGCCATCTAAATACGATAACAGCGGAAGGCTTGGAAGAATAAGCGAGTCCATCAACTCCAACGGCATCACTGAGTATAGAACCACGACCTAAGCACCTTACTCGTCGTCTGAAAAGTCTGCAACATGAAATGTTGCAGCCCGAAAACGGGTCAGCACATGGAATATGCTGGCAATGTAACACACAGAGGAAAATATGATGGAATAAGCTATACTACATGCATATTTGGCTGGTGGAAAAGCTCTATGGTTACAGTTTTGCGTAAAGCCAAATTTTCCCTACTGCAAAGGAATAAATTTATTTAACTATCATGGTGGTTGTTAAACATTGAGAATGGTTGACAACATTCTCAATCCCAATTAAAAGTACTCATTAACATCCCAACAATATTAATTAGAAGTAACATGATGAGATTCACATGATATCCAAGTACTAGATACTCAAGATGTCCATAACCGGGACACGGCTAACCATGATTAGTTTATACACTCTGGAGAGGTTTGCGCACTTTTCCCCACATGACTCGATCGCCTCCTTTTGATTCCTCGCACTTCATGATGTTTGAGAAACGGGTGACCGAGACATAGTCTTTCAGAAGTGCTTGCACCTCACGTAAAGGGTAGACCGTACCAACCTACATTCCCTACATCTGCTAGTCTACCCTATAAGAGTTCGCATGACTTAGTCAACTATGCTAGAGCCCATAATAGCATGTGGCTGCACACGAAAGTTTCTAGCATGAATAATCTTATGATCCCTTTGAGCCTGGGTGGCGGTCCGAAGAAAAACAGGCAAGTCCTGGAAACCAGGTGCCTCAATCCACCCAGATGTGTGTTTAAGTTGCCACCTTAAATAAACCTTTAAATTAACAATCTCACACCTATCATGGAAATTCACTCACCCAATCCATGTCTACTAGCATAGCCTGGCATAATAAGCAAACGTAGAAGTAACTCCCAGGGGTTTGAAAATAAAACAGGTAATAGGTACTACCTCAACTACTTCCCATAACCCACAATTTAATTAGATCCTAATCATGCAATGTTTGAGGATTGATCTAATGCATAAAAACTGGGTATGAGAAAAGTATGATCAAAGTGTTACTTGCCTTGTTGATGATCCGTGAAACCTAGAGACTCGAAGTAACAGGCGGCGCACTCCGGGTATTCTATCGCAGACAAACAAACAAACATACAATAAGTACTCATCTAATGCACAGGTAAAAACTCGAATAAAAATAACCAGAAAGTTCAACTTAAGAACTCCGGTTTGCAAAAAGAAACAAAACAAACGAAGCAACGGAAATCAAACGGCGAAAGAAAACAGCTTCGTTTTACTAATATGGATCTAAGTCAATTTTTACAGAAGCAAAAACTTGTTTAAGTTGATTATTTGGAAAGAGGGTCTCGAGACGAAACTCCAGGCGCTTGAATCGCCTGATTCCGATAAACGAGCGAAAAGGTATACTAAAACGAAAATCGGATCAGGAATCACGACCAGAAAAATCGCGGATTAAATCCGAGAAAAAGAAACACGGCGAACGGGTTAACGAACGAGCGTTCGTTAACTAACCGAATCTGACGAACACGTTCATTAAAAAGAACGAACGAGCGAACGCTCGCTATTTAACCGAACCGAAAAAAAACCGATCTAATAAAATAAACCGAAGAAAATCGTTTAGTTTTTTAAAAAAACGGTGGCACGCAAAATGAGGCGGCGGCGAACCTCGGCAGCGGGGTCGGCGAGGTCGGCGGCGGCGGCGGTGGGGTCCGGCGGCGGCTCCGACGACAGCAGGCGGCGGCGGCGGCAGCGGATCTGGCGGCGGCGGCGCAGATCTAGGATTAGGGTTTGGGCGGGGTGGGCCGGCGGCGGGGCGCGGGTGGGCTCGGGCGGCGGCGGCTGACGGGCCTGGGGCTCGAGGCGGCGGCTATTTAAAGGCGCCCCCGGGCGGAGTCCCGCTCGGGCACGGCCCAAGGTCGGTTCGCGTTTTTTTTAAATAATTACGCGCAAAAAAGCAAACGAAAGAAATACTAAACGGACTCCAAAAATCCGAAATAAATTTTCCCCAGCTTCTAAAATCAAGCCGGACAAGATGAACATTTATTTGGGGCCTAAATGCAATTTTGAAAAACGCGCATTTTTCCTAAATTCAAATAAAAAGGCGAAAAACTCCAAAACAAATCTTATTTGATTTTTTTTATTAAATCTTTATTATTTATTTATTTTGGGAAAGTCATTTTATTCCCTCTCTGAAATTTTTGTAGTAGAAATTGAAGATAAAATAAATAAAATCAAATGATCCTATTTTCAAAATTTGAGAAAACTCAAATATGAAAATAACGAAATCCCCAACTCTCTCCGTGGGTCCTTGAGTTGCGTAGAATTTCTAGGATCGAGCCAACAATGCAACAAAAATATGCTATGCAATGATGATCTAAGTATAACATTCCAAATTGAAAATTTGGGATGTTACAAACCTACCCCCCTTGAGATGAATCTCGCCCTCGAGATTCGGGTTGGCTAGCAAATAGGTGTGGGTGGGCCTTGAGCAGATCTTCCTCTCGCTCCCAGGTGGCTTCTTCCTCAGTGTGGTGGTTCCACTGAACTTTGCAAAACTTGATAACCTTACTGCGGGTAACTCGGCTGGCATATTCCAGAATCTTAACTGGTTTCTCTTCATAGGTCAAATCATCTTTCAACTGAATTGCTTCCAATGGCACTGTATCTCTCAGTGGTATATCAGCCATCTCTGCGTGACACTTCTTCAACTAAGAAACATAGAACACATTGTGAACACTTGACAATCCCTTGGGTAATTCCAACTTGTACGCTACTTCTCCCATGCGTTCCAAAACTTTGTATGGCCCCACAAAATGTGGCGCTAACTTTCCTTTAACTCCAAAACGCTTAACTCCTCGAAGCAGAGATACTCGAAGATAAACTCTGTCTCCGACTTTATATTCTGTCTCCTTGCGTTTTGAATTTGCATAGCTCTTCTGCCTTGATTGGGCTACCTTGAGCCTATCGCGAATCAACTTTACTTTCTGTTCAGACTCCTTAATCAAATCCGGTCCAAACAACTGGCGGTCTCCAACTTCATCCCACAACAACGAGGTTCTGCACCTCCTTCTGTACAAGATTCGAAAGGGGCCATTTTCAAACTGGATTGATAACTGTTGTTGTAAGAAAACTCCGCATATGGCAAGTTGTCATCCCAACTTGATCCATAATCCAAGGCACAAGCTCTAAGCATATCCTCCAAAATCTGATTGACTCTCTCGGTCTGTCCATCTGTCTGTGGGTGGAAAGCTGTGCTAAACTCCAGCCTGGTTCCCAATGTTTCGTGCAACTATTTCCAGAACTTTGAGGTGAATTGGGTTCCTCTATCCGATACGATACTCCTCGGAACTCCATGCAAACATACAATCCTTGTCATGTATATCTTAGCCAATTTGGCACTGCTGTAGGTGGTCTTTACTGGAATGAAATGAGCTACCTTCGTCAAACGATCGACTACAACCCAAATCGAGTCATAGCCTGAATGAGTCCTGGGCAATCCCGTAATGAAATCCATGCCTAGTTTATCCCACTTCCATTCGGGTATAGGCAATGGCTGTAACAATCCTGCTGGCTTCTGATGTTCTGCCTTCACCCTCTGACATACATCACAAACTACTACATACTCTGCAATATCCTTCTTCATTCCGGTCCACCAGAAAGTTTCCTTCAAATCCAAATACATCTTGGTATTTCCTGGGTGAATCGAATATGGTGAATCATGTGCCTCTTGCAAAATCAACTTCCAAATCTTCGGATCACTTGGCACGTAAACGCGGTCCTCAACCCATAAGGTATCGTGCTCATCCTCACAAAATCCTTTAGCTTTTCCCGTGTTCATCCTTTCCTTAATGGAAGCAACTTCCTTATCTGTCTTTTGAGCTTCTCTGATTTTATCCATCAAAGTAGACTGAATCTCCAACGCTGCTACAAAGCCTCTCGGAACTATTTCCAAACATAGCTCCCAGAATTCCTCTGCTAATTCTTTTGGTAAACCTCCGGTCATTAGGGTGTTGACATGGCTCTTGCGGCTCAATGCGTCTGATACAACGTTAGCCTTTCCGGGGTGATAATGCAACCTCATATCATAATCTTTAATAAGCTCGAACCATCTCCTCTGTCTGAGGTTTAATTCCTTCTGCATGAAAATGTACTTCAAACTCTTGTGATCCGTATACACCTCACAATGATTTCCAATGAGGAAATGTCTCCACGTTTTCAATGCATGCACTACGGCTGCTAACTCCAAATCATGAAGCATAATTCATCTCATGAGGCTTAAGCTGTCGTGAAGCATACGAAACAACTCTTCCCTCCTGCATAAGCACTGCTTCAAGTCCTCGACGTGAAGCGTCGCAATACACTTCATAATCCTTGGTCTGATCTGGCAGAATTAATACTGGTGAGGTAACCAAACGTTTCTTCAATTCTTGGAAACTAGCCTCACACTCCTCAGTCCAAATGAACTTGGTATCCTTCTTCAACAATTCTGTCATAGGCTTCACAATCTTCGAGAAATTTTCAATAAATCTCCGGTAGTATCCTGCGAGTCCAAGGAAACTCCTGATCTCTCCAATTGTTGTTGGTGCTTCCCAGTTTGTCACAGTGGCAACTTTAGTGGGGTCTACTGCTATACCTTCTCCGGATATAACATGTCCAAGAAATCCAACTTCCTTCAGCCAAAACTCACACTTGCTGAACTTGGCATATAGCTGATGTTCTCTGAGCTTCTCGAGTACCAAACGTAAGTGCTCTTTATGTTCCTCTTCATTCTTCGAGTAAACCAAAATATCATCAATGAACACCACGATGAACTTATCCAAAAACTCCATAAACACCTTGTTCATCATGTTCATAAAATAGGCTGGGGCGTTAGTCAGACCAAATGACATAACGGTATACTCATACAGCCTGTACCTGGTGGTAAAAGCCGTCTTTGGTATATCTTGCTCCCGAATCTTCAACTGATGGTACCCTGATCGCAAATCGATCTTGGAAAACACCTTAGCTCCTTGCAACCGATCAAACAGATCGTTGATCATCGGTAGTGGGTACTTGTTCTTGATTGTTACTTCATTCAATCCGTGATAATCCACAACCATCCTTAACGATCCATCCTTCTTCTCCACTAGAAGTACCGGCGATCCCCAAGGCGAAGAACTTGGGCGAATAAAACCTTTGTCCAACAACTCCTTAATCTGCTTCTTAATTTCCTCCAAATCTTGGGCTGGCATCCTGTACGGTCTCTTGGATATCGGCCCAGTGCCTGGTAGTAGTTCAATTAAGAACTCAATGTCTCTATCCGGTGGCATGCTTGGCAACTCTTCTGGAAATACATCGGGGAAATCCCTTACCACTAGTACTTCCTCCTGCGCAACTCCTGATAAGGAATTTACATGTGCTCTTCTCGGCTCATGCCGTGATACATACTTGATTCTCCTTCCTTTAGGGGTGGTAAGCAAAATCGACTTACTGGCGCAATCTATATTCCCTCCATACTTTGATAACCAATCCATTCCTAATATCACATCCAAACCTTGCGATTCCAGAACTATTAGGTCCGAGGGAAATACATGGTGTCCAATCCTTAATGGCAGTTGATCACACCATATACTAGCCATATACTCTGCTCCGGGTGAGGTTACTAGCATGGGTGACCTAAGGGCTTGGGTTGGTAGTTTATATTTATCCACAAATCCCCTTGATATGTATGAATGCGAAGCACCAGTATCAAAAAGAACAACTGCAGTAAATGTCTTAACCAAAAACTTACCTATTACTGCGTCTGGCTGGGCTTCAACCTCCTCCATGGTAACGTGGTTCACTTGTCCTCTGTTGAAAGGGTTCGGCTTCTTTCCTGAGCTTCCATTGCCATTACCATTATGGGCTTCTGGGCAATCATTTGCATAATGCCCAGTCTTACGGCAGTTATAACAAGTGATATGGCTCAGGTCTACCTTGGATGGTGTTGGTGGGTTGGTGCGGCTTTGTCCATTGCTTCCTCCATTCCTGCTCCCATTCTTTGTGCCATTATGATTGTGCGAGCTGCCTCCTCTGTGAGTATGCTGAAACTGTCCTCCTGACTTCGGGGTGAAGCGTAGTTTCTGCTGAGCTCCAGAATTGTACTTCGCCCGTCCATACTTCCTCTTAAGATTGTCAATCTGTTGCTGCTTTCCCTCAATCATAAGAGCACGATCTACTAACTCCTGGTAGTTATTGAATGTGGCTACCATCAACTGCATGCTCAGCTCATCATTCAGTCCTCTAGAAACTTCTCCTGCTTAGCTGCATCCGTAGCAACGTCATCTGGGGAAAACGTGCTAGCTTACTGAAATCATCCACATACTAGCCAACTGTTCGTCCTCCTTGGCGTAAGTTGCGGAACCCACGCTTCTTCATGGCCATAGCTCCTGCCGAAACATGGGCAGTACGGAAAGCTTGCTGAAACTGATTCCATGTGACAGTGTCTACAGGGTAAGTGGTTGTAAAATTCTCCCACCATGCTGTTGCGGGTCCGTCAAGCTGATGTGCGGCAAACTTCACCTTTTCTCCATCTGTACATCCTGCAATGGTCAACTCCCTCCCTACCTTACGGAGCCAATCATCTGCTACTATCGGCTCGGTGCTACTGGAAAACACCGGCGGATTCAGCCTTAAGAAACGTGCCAGATGGTCAACAGGTGGTGGTGGTGATGGGTTGTTGTTGTTGTTGTTGCCTTGGTTCTGTACCAATGTTTGAATCAGGGCATTCTGCTGCTGAATCAACTGAGTGATCTCTGGCGGGAAAACAAATTTAGGGTCGCGTCTCGGAGGCATCTGAGGGTTTAAAGAGGAGAGGAGAGTTAAGAATAGAATGAGGTCTAGTGAGATAACACTACCCATATGCACATGAGACAAAAGCACACAATATCATTCCAATCAATTCAAACAAGGGCATACAACGGTCTAACTATCGTTACAAAAGTGCTTGGACTAAAACTAATTAAATGGTGGAAAATTCTACTACTGTTATGGTGGTCAACTAGAAAAACTGCTCCGATGAAGATTCCATGATATCTGCTCCAGCTTCATCAACATATTCATCATCACTATCGTCGGGATCCAAATCGGTGTCGTCGATGATGATATAATTATCCGGACAAGTGGGTTCATCATCTTCTCCTCTGGGTGCTGAACCTCCCATGAATACTCCAATCTTCTCCTTAAGGTCGTCGTTCTTTCTTACTAGAGCGACGATTTCTTCCATATAATCTTTACATGTAGCCTTGAGTTCCTCTTCTAGCTCCTTGATCTTAGTCATAGCCTTCTGCAGATCCTCCATATCTGCGCACATCTGATTCTCCTGGCATCGGATGTGTTGGTTTAATTCCTGGATATAAGCTGCGATTGATCTGTCCTTCCTGGTGTTGATCATCTCCCAACGCTCATCTCGGCGCCCACAAATCTGATAGATAGTATTCTTGAGATCCTTATGGTAAACTTCTCCAATTCGTCCCATGGCAATGTGGGCTGCCAAGCTCTTTCCTAGGCTCCATGTTGGTGCATCAAAGGTAAACTCTATTGGCTCCGTGACTGGTGCAAATGTCCTTCCTGGAATGTAGACTTGAATCATCCAGCGCTCCTCTTCGGGTAAAGTGGCGTTGAAGGTTCCAATGAAGCTTGGTACTCCTATGTTCAGGTATCTAGTGACTTCCTTCAAGTGATATCCAAAAGGTGAGTCTTCATCTGGTTGTGTGAACTTGATCCTTGAATCCGCCATCCTAAATAATAGAAAAGATGAGGAGTCAGAAATGAGAAGAAAGAGTAGTGATCAAGGGCTTTAGCTTAGTGGTCGTGTCCTATAGTTAGCGTGCGCTCTAATACCATCTTTGTAGCGACCAGACCTCAAATAGTCTGATCTCTATGCTCAAACAGTCTGATTTCTAGCATGAATAATCTTATGATCCCTTTGAGCCTGGGTGGCGGTCCGAAGAAAAACAGGCAAGTCCTGGAAACCAGGTGCCTCAATCCACCCAGATGTGTGTTTAAGTTGCCACCTTAAATAAACCATTAAATTAACAATCTCACATCTGTCATGGAAATTCACTCACCCAATCCACGTCTACTAGCATAGCCTGGCATAATAAGCAAACGTAGAAGTAACTCCCAGGGGTTTGAAAATAAAACAGGTAATAGGTACTACCTCAACTACTTCCCATAACCCACAATTTAATTAGATCCTAATCATGCAATGTTTGAGGATTGATCTAATGCATAAAAACTGGGTATGAGAAAAGTATGATCAAAGTGTTACTTGCCTTGCTGATGATCCGCAAAACCTAGAGACTCGAAGTAACAGGCGGCACACTCCGGGTATTCTATCGCAGACAAACAAACAAACATACAATAAGTACTCATCTAATGCACAGGTAAAAACTCGAATAAAAGATCTAACCAGAAAGTTCAACTTAAGAACTCCGGTTTGCAAAAACAAACAAAATAAACGAAGCAACGGAAATCAAACAGCGAAAGAAAACAGCTTTGTTTTACTAATCTGGATCTAAGTCAATTTTTACAGAAGCAAAAACTTGTTTAAGCTGAGAGGGTTTCGAGACGAAACTCCAGGCGCTTAAATCACCTAATTTCGATAAACGAGCGAAAAGGTATACTAAAACGAAAATCGGATCAGGAATCCCGATCAGAAAAACGATGAACGGGTTAACGAACGAGCGTTCGTTAACTAACCTAATCTGATGAACACGTTCATTAAAATGAACGAACGAGCGAACGCTCGCTATTTAACCGAACCAAAAAAACGATCTAATAAAATAAACAGAAAAAAAACCAAAGAAAACCGTTCGGTTTAAAAAAAAACGGCGGCACGCAAAACGAGGCAGCGGCAAACCTCGGTGGCGGGGTCGGCGGCGGCGGGGGGGTCCAGCGGCGGCTCTGGCAATGGCAGGCTGCGGCCGCGAGCGGCGGCGGCGCGGATCTAGGGTTAGGGTTTGGGCGGGGTGGGCCGGCGGCGGGGCGCGGGTGGGCTCGGGCGGCGGCGGCTGACGGGCCTGGGGCTCGGGGCGGCGGCTATTTAAAGGCGCCCCCGGGCGGAGTCTCGCTCGGGCACGGCCCAAGGTCGGTTCGCGTTTTTTTAAATAATTACGCGCAGAAAAGCAAACGAAAGAAATACTAAACCGACTCCGAAAATCCCGAAATAAATTTTCCCTGGCTTCTAAAATCAAGCCGGACAAGATGAACATTTATTTGGGGCCTAAATGAAATTTTGAAAAACGCACATTTTTCCTAAATTCAAATAAAAAGGCGAAAAACTCCAAAATAAATCTTATTTGATTTTTTATTAAATCTTCATTATTTCTTTGTTTTGGGAAAGTCATTTTATTCCCTCTCTGAAATTTTGGTAGTAGAAATAAATTGAAGATAAAATAAATAAAATCAAATGATCCTATTTTCAAAATTTGAGAAAACTCAAATATGAAAATAACGAAATCCCCAACTCTCTCCGTGGGTCCTTGAGTTGCGTAGAATTTCTAGGATCGAGCCAACAATGCAACAAAAATATGTTATGCAATGATGATCTAAGTATAACATTCCAAATTGAAATTTTGGGATGTTACACTTATGTCAAAAGGCTTTAGCCTGATAAGCTCAAACCCAAATCGGAGAAGTGTGTCTTCATACCCGAAGGAAACTATTTGGTACACCTTCTACCACAAAGTCGAAGGCAAGATCTTTGTTGCCAAGAATGGAACCTTTCTAGAGAATGAGTTTCTCTCGAAAGAAGTGAGTGGGAGGAAAGTGGAACTTGATGAGGTAATTGTACCTTCTCTCAATTTGGAGAGTAGCTCATCAGAGAAATCCGTTCCCGTGATGCCTACACCAACTGGAGAGGAAGCTAACGATAATGATCATGAAACTTCAGATCTAGTCACTACAGAACCTCGTAGGTCAACCAGAGCACGATCCGCACCAGAGTGGTATGGTAATCCTGTTCTGGAAGTCATGTTACTTGACCATGATGAACCTACGAACTATGAAGAAGCTATGATGAGCCCAGATTCTGATAAATGGCTTGAGGCTATGAAATCTGAGATAGGATCTATGTATGAGAAGAAAGTGTGGACTTTGGTGGATTTGCCTGATGATCGGCGACCCATAAAGAATAAATGGATCTTCAAGAAGAAGATTGACACTGATGGTAATGTTATTGTCCATAAAGATCGACTTGTCGCAAAAGGTTTTCGACAAGTTCAAGAGGTTGACTACAATGAGGCTTTCTCAATCATAGCGATGCTTAAGTCCGTCGGAATCATGTTAGCAATTGCCACATTTTGTGAAATCTGTCAAATGGATGTCAAAACTGCATTCCTTAAATGGATATATCTAAGAAGAGTTGTATATGATGCAACTAGAAGGTTTTTTCGATCCTAAAGGTGCTAACAAAGTGTGCAAGCTCCACCGATCCATTTATGGACTGGTGCAAGCATCTCATAGTTGGAATATATGCTTTGATGAGTTGATCAAAGCATATAGTTTTATACAAACTTGTAGTGAAGCCTGTATTTACAAGAAACTGAGTGGGAGCACTACAACCTTTCTGATAAGTATATGTGACTGACATATTGTTGATAAGGAATGGTGTAGAATTTTTAGGAAAGCATAAAGGAAAGTTGAAAGGAGTTTTTCAAAGAAATACCTCGGTAAAGTTGCTTACATATTGGGCATCAAGATCTATAGAGATAGATCAAGACGCTTGATAAAGATTTTTCAATGAGTACATGCCTTGACAAGATTTTGAAGTAGTTCAAGATGGACCAATCAAAGAAAGAGTTCTTACCTGTGTTGCAAGGTGTAAAGTTGAGTAAGACTCAAAACCCGACCACAACAAAAAATAGAAAGAGAATGAAAGCCATTCCCTATGCCTCGGCCATAGGTTCTATAAAGGATCCTGCTACCTCCTCTCGAACCATAATAGACTAGTATTATTATTTTATCATTGAATCATTTATTTATCTTTAAATGAAAGTTGAAAGCGGGTTAATTCTTTTACAGACGTATTTTTTTAGGCGGTCGACATCCATGCTTCCTTAATTCATTATTCCATGAATTCCTCAAAGCGAGGCTCGTCAAAATGCGATCCGAATGACTCTAAGTCTCAATCTAGATACATATTGAAAGTGGGAGCAATTAGCTAGAGTAGCTCCATGCAGAGCATTGTAGACATAGAAAATTCGCAAAATACATACGACTCTGAATATGACAGGCTCGTTGACTAAACTTCTCTCACAAGCAAAACATGATCACACCTTAGTACCCTTTTGGTGTTAATCACATAGCGATGTGAGATTATTGACTCTAGTAAACCCTTTGGTTGTTGGTCACATGGCGATGTGAACTATGGGTGTTAGTCACATACAGATGTGAACTATTGGTCTTAAATCACATGGAGATGTGAACTAGATTATTGACTCTAGTGCAAGTGGGAGACTGAAGGAAACATGCCCTAGAGGCAATAATAAAGTTGTTATTTTATATTTCCTTATATCATGATAAATGTTTATTATTCATGCTATAATTGTATTAACCGGAAACTTGATACATGTGTGGATACATAGACAAAACACCGTGTCCCTAGTATGCCTCTACTTGACTAGCTCGCTGATCAAAGATGGTTAAGTTTCCTAGCCATGGAAATGTGTTGTCATTTGATGAACGGTGTCACATCATTAGGAGAATGATGTGATGGACAAGACCCATCCGTTAGCATAGCATAAATGATTGTTAAGTTTTATTGCCACTGCTTTCTTCATGTCAAATACATATTCCCCCGACTATGATATTATGCAACTCCGGACACCATAGGAATGCCTTGTGTGCTATCAAACGTCACAACGTAACTGGGTGATTATAAAGATGCTCTACAGGTATCTCCGAAGGTGTTTTTTGGGTTGGCATAGGTCGAGATTAGGATTTGTCACTCTGAGTATCGGAGAGGTATCCCTGGGCCCTCTCGATAATGCACATCATATGAAGCCTCGCAAGTAATGTGACTAATGAGTTAGTTGTGGGATGATGCATTACGGAACGAGTAAAGAGACTTGCCGGTAACAAGATTGAACAAGGTATGAAGATACCGACGGTCGAATCTCGGGCAAGTAACATACCGATGACAAAGGGAATAACGTATGTTGACATTATCGTTCGACCGATAAAGATCTTCGTAGAATATGTGGGAACCAATATGAGCATCCAGGTTCCACTATTGGTTATTGATCGGAGAGGTTCCTCGGTCATGTCTACATAGTTCTCGAACCCATAGGGTCCGCACGCTTAACGTTCAATGACGATATGTATTATATGAGTTATGTGTTTTGGTGACCAAAGGTTGTTCAGAGTCCCGGATGAGATCACGGACATGTCGAGGAGTCTTGAAATGGTCGAGAGGTAAAGATTGATATATTGGAAGGTGGTATTCAAACACCAGAATGGTTCCGGAGTGTTACGGGAATTTATAGGAGTACCGAGGAGTTACTGGAACCCCTCGGGGGAAGTAATGGGCCACATGGGCCATAGGGGAGAGGCAAGGCAGCCCGCAAGGGGGTGCCCCCCCCCCATGTAGAGTTCGAATTGGACAACGGGAGGGGGCGCGGCCCCCCTTTCCTTCTCCCTCTCCTTCCCCCTTTCCTCCTCCATTGGAAGGAAGGGGGTGACTAGGACTAGGAGTCCTAGTAGGACTCCCCCCCATGGGGCGCGCCCTAGGCTGGCCTCCTCCCCTCTCCCTCCATTATATACGGGGGCTGGGGCACCTCTAGACACATCAATTGTTCTTAGCCGTGTGAGGTGCCCCCTGCACCGTTTACTCCTCTGGTCATATTATCGTAGTGCTTAGGCAAAGCCCTACGCGGATCACATCACCATCACCATCACCACGCCGTCGTGCTGACGGAACTCATCTAGTCCTTCGACCCTCTGCTGGATCAAGAGCTCGAGGGATGTCATCATGCTGAACGTGTGCAGAACTCGGAGGTACCGTACGTTCGGTGCTTGATCGGTTGAATCAAGAAGACGTTTGACTACATCAACCGCGTTAAGCTAATGCTTCCGCTTTCGGTCTATGAGGGTACATGGACACACTCTCCCCCTCTCATTGCAATGCATCTCCTAGATAGATTTGCGTGAGCGTAGGAAATTTTTTGAAACTGCATGCTATGTTTCCCAACAAACTCCTCACTGACCAGCGATCCTACGAAGGAATTACTCACTCCCAGTGGGGAGCATCATGGAATTGGCAATGACGGAGGGTTGGTGATGACGAAGATCGAAGATCCCCCTCTCTAGAGCCCTGAACGGACTCCAGATCTGGCCTGCCGATGAAGAACAGGAGGTGGCGGTGGCTCCGTATCGTGAAATGACATAATTCTTCCTCCTCGATTTTTTCTCCGAATAAGGGTATTTAAGGAGTCGTAGATAGGGTCTGCAGGGTCACCGGTGGGCACAACCCACCTTGGGGCGCCTGGAGGGGGGCGCGCCCTGGTGGGTTGTGCTCACCCAGGGGGGGCCCTCCGATGGTTCTTCGCTCTAGTATTTCTTTTATTCTGAAATAAATCTCCAAAAAGTTTCGTTCCACTCCGAGAACTTTTATTTCTACACAAAACAACACCATTGTAGTTCTGCTAAAAACAGCATCAGTCTAGGTTACTTTCATTCAAATCATGCAAATTAGAGTCCAAAACTAGAGGAAAAGTGTTAGGCAAAGTAGGTATGATGGAGACGTATCAAGTCCCCCAATCTTAAACCCTTGCTTGTCCTCAAGCAATTCAGTTGACAAACTGAAAGTGAAAAAGAAAAACTTTTACGAACTCTATTGGTCTTGTTTACATAAATAAGCTTAAGTAGCACCCAGGTTTTCAGCAAAGATCATGACCAACCATGTCAGCAATAACTCTTAAAAATTATATTAACTCATATCAATGGCATAATCACTAGCGAGCAATAATAAGATATCTCAGATTCCAACACTTTGTCAAAACAATCATGATATAATATGACAACAGTGGTATCTCGCTAGCCCTTTCTGAGACTGCAAAACATAAATGTAGAGCACCTCTAAGTTCAAGCAGCGACTAAACATTGTAATTCATGGTAGAAAAGATCCAGTCATGATGCATCCAACATTAACTATGCACAATGCATGAGGATGACAATATTGCTCTCAAAATCTGGCGCTTATTTGAGAAGGTGATGACTCAACATAAAAGTAAATAGATAGTCGCTTTGCAGAGGGAAACAAGGATTTGTAGGGTGCCACAGCTCAAATTTTAAAACAAAGGTAAATGAAATTCTGGGAAATGCACTCTTCTTGTTTACATCACGACCAAAAGTTATCAATATCTTCCATGCTAAACACATTAGTGGCGGTTCCCAAGTGATAAAAGTAAAGATTTACTCCCCTCCACCAACAATCACACTCCACGGCTAGCCGAATCCACGGGTACCATCCATACCAACATCAATCTTGGGGGGGTTGTTTAATTATTTGCATTTTTTATTTTGGGACTGTGAATCTCGCCCCTCTCGTGCAAGGACGAGTGAATAAACACTCATCATGAGAATAACCCGCTTAGCATGGAAGATACCGACTACCCCCTATCGCTCTATGAACAATCCAAGCACACAAGAACATATATTTATTTGAAGTTTTTAGAGGTGGCACATGCAAATTTACTTGGAACGGCAGGGTAATATCGCATATAGGTAGATATGGTGGACTCATCTGGAATAACTTGGATTTTAGGATTTTGATGCACAAGCAGTATTCCCACTTAGTACATGCTAGCAAATAGGTTCAGAAGCAGACAACTAGAGAGCAAAAATGGTCATGAACATGCATTATGCATAATGAACATTGGATACTACCATGAGTAGGATATGAACACGATGAACATAAATATCATAGAGGCTATGTTGGTTTTGATTCAACTTCATGCATGAACATGTGCCAAGTCAAGCCACTCAAAACATTCAGAGGAGGGTACCATATCATCATACTACATCACAATCATTTTTACGCAATGTTGACATCCAAGATAAATCATTATCCACTCCTAGCTACTTAAGCATGGCATGAGAAACTATATCTCTAATTGTCATTGCAAACATGTTTCGTCATAATATGATGAATCATGGATACTAGGTTAAACATATTTACAAAAACAGAACAAGTTGAGTTCATACCCGTTTCTCTCTACCACAACCAGTTCATCGAATATCGTCATTATTGCCTTTCACTTGCACGACCAAATGATATGAAAATAATAATAGTGCAAGAGTGGCATGGACTAAGCTGGAATCAGCAAATATTTTATTCAAAAGAAGAAAAGAAAGCAGTTTGGGCTCCTTGTTAGATCAACAATAATGCATATGAGAGCCACTCAACATTTTCATCATGGTCTTCTCATTGGTATGACTCAATAAACAAAAAGAATTTCAGAGAAGCACACTTGAATAATGCTCGTTCTGGCCGGCATATGAACTATGGCCGCTGGCATGAACTACGACCGCGGTGCCAAAATTTCTGTTTTCTATTTATTGCAAAAAAATCAGGCGACCAGATGAGATGCGTCCGCATGTTGGATGCACGGCCAACGCATCTACCGGAGCCTGCACCAATGCCTTATAACAGACAAAAAGGAAGTCATCTTTTGGTGTAGTTGGCCTTACACTTTGACCGTGATCCAAACATTAGGCCTTGTACAATGTAAGGTGCTTAGGACAGGTTCTTGGAGAAATAAACCAGGTTTTCCTTAAGCACCGATGCTTATTTGTACAAGACAGACGCTTAATTAGGCATCTCTCCTGTAGAAATAGGCACGGATGCTTCAGAAAAAGCCGATTTATTTCTCTAAGCACCTTCCTAAGCATCTACTTCCTATGTCCCATAATGTAAGACGTTTTTTGACACTACACTAGGCCTCAAACATTGTATACGCAATTGGGCATTGGAAAAAGTGTCGGTATCACGTTCGTTTACGATAAAAGTGTCGAGGTAATAAAGCTTGTCGTTGGCCCGAGATACATCAATGTGTTGATAAGATTGAGTCCGAATGGTTTACAGTGGCGTGGTACTTTTGTTTATGGTGAACAGAGAGCACATGAAAGACACCACATGTGGGAGTTATTGAGAAGGATTAAAAACAACTCGAATGCACCTTGGCTTATGATGGGGGATTTCAATGAAACGATGTGGCAATCCGAGCACATTTCAGGCTCCAAAAGATTGGAGAGGAATATGGAGAACTTCTGGGAAATTCTATCTGAATGCAAACTCTTTGATCTTGGATACAAGGGCCCAGTTTGGACATATGATAATAAACAGGTGGGTGATAGGAACTGAGAGCAAGATTGGACAGAGGAGTGGACTCTTTGTCATGGTCAGATTATTTCAGAGGAGACTCTGTTGAACACATCTGCTCATCCCGCTCGGATCACTTACCTTTGCTGCCGCGTGTGGGAAGCCGTAAGGAGTGAAGACCAGTTGGTGCAGAAGGACAGCAACCCTTTCGGTATGAAGAATACATGTGGGAACACTCACCCTCGTTGCAGGAAACGATCGCGGATGGATGGAAACAGGCTGGTACAGCAAGTAACCTACAGGACCTTAGAAGGAAGATAAACAACTTGTAGCAAGTTCTTAGAGGGTGGGTCGACAGAGATTTTGGTTCGGTATTGAAGAAGTCCGCGGAGATTAGGAAGAGGCTAAGTAGCTTATGGAAGCTCCGGGATACAATAGCAAATCAGAGATAAATTAATCGTTGGTCAGCTGAGTTGGATGAGCTGTTGTTGAGGGAGCAACTCCTGTGGAGAAAAATATCAAGGGCCACATATCTTTGAGAAGGAGACCGTAATTTGAAGTGGTTCTAGTGGAGAGCTACTTGGAGAAAAAAGAAAAAAGAAATATCTAAGTTAAAGGACGGTGCTGCAGTGTGGAAGGAGGACAGGGAAGGGTTGCAAGAGCTAATAAGGAATTTCTTTCAGGAACTATATAAAAAAGAGAGCAAGGTGAACCCCCATGAGCTTCTGAACCTTGTTAAGAGGACAATGAAAGATGACATGAACAGGGCACTAAGGAAAGCCTTTTCGGCTGAGGAAATTAGCAACTCACTATTTCAAATTGGACCACTTAAAGCTCATGGCCCCGATGGTTTCCCGGCTCATTTTTATCAACAGAACTAGGATGTGATGAAAGATGAGGTGGTTAAGGGAGTCCTTAATTTTTTTGAGGATGGCAGTCTCCCAGAAGGTATAAATGATACAGTAATAGTGCTCATCCCTAAGGAGGATCCGCAGTCACTGAAAGACTACCAGCCAATCAGTTTATGCAATGTCATCTACAAGGTAATTTCAAAATGTCTGGTTAACCAACTCCGGCCTTTCCTGGATGAGATCATCTCAGAGACCCAAAGCGCTTTTATCCCGGGGCGCATGATCACGGATAGTGCTACAATTGCCTTCGAATGTTTTCACAAAATTGAACATAGCAGAAACAGTCAGAATACTCATTGTGCATACAAGCTAGATTTGGCGGAAGCTTATGATAGGGTGGATTGGAGTTACCTTGAAGGGGTGTTGTTAAGGATAGGTTTCGCCCAGAAGTGGACGTCCTGGGTGATGCAGTGTGTTCAGTTGGTCAGATATTCCATGAGGCTTAATGGTGAACTCTTGGCCCCATTCTCTCCCTCGAGGGGACTACGAAAAGGTGACCCCCTCAGCCCCTACCTATTTCTCTTTGTGGCGGACGGTCTGGTCAACCTCATGAATAAGGAAATAGATGAAGGTAACATTACTCAAATCAATATCGCAAGAAATAGCTCGGGCATATCCAACCTTATTTTTGCCGTCGACAGTTTGATATTCTATAAGGCCATGGTGGGCCAAGCAGAGACCATGAAGAAGGTGTTCACTACCTTTCAGAAATGTACAGGAATGCTACTGAGTGAAAGTAAGTGTTCGCTCTTGTTTAATGAACATTGTCCAGAGGAAGCTAGAGATGAAATTAAGAGGATCCTTGGTGTAGTGGCGGGTACTTCTGAGAGTAAGTACTTGGGTCTTCCAACCCCAGAAGGAAGGATAAAGGACGAAAACTTCCAACCAATCATGGATTCCCTTGGAAAAAGATGCAATGACCGATCGGAGCAATTTATGTCGTATGTCGCTAAGGAGGTACATGTCAAATCAGTGGTCCAGGCTCTCCTCTGTTATACGATGGGTGTTTTTCTATTCTTAAAAGGATTTTGTGATAGGTATGTGAAAATGATTCGGAATTTCTGGTGTGGAGAAGAGGAAGGTCGCCAAAAAGTTCACTGGATGTCTTGGGAATGGATGACCAGACCGAAAAGGACGGGGGGGTGCATAGGTTTCAGAGACATGCACCTTTTCAATATAGCTCTTCAAAGCTGGAGGCTACTGCAAAACCTTGATAGCCTGTGCGCAAGAGTGATCAAGTCGAAGTATTACCCCCATGGAAACCTGCTGGATTACAATCTTCGCTTCGGACGCGTCACCGATTTGGTGAGGCATTGAGGCTGGCTTGGAGTTACTAAAGAAAGGGATAATCTGGAGAGTGGGGAATGGAGAGAAAATCCAGATTCAAAGGGATCAATGGATCCCACGTAGGGAAGGCCTTAGAACTGCAGCTTTCATACATAGATCGACACTCCGCTGGGTGAACTAGCTAATGCTTCCAGACCAGAAGGAGTGGAACGTCGAGCTCATAAGGAAAAAATTTCATGATTTTGATGCGGATGAAATCTACAAAATTTGAATCCCGAGCTCGGATATAGAGGATTGCAATGCTTGGCATTACGAAAAGAATGGGATTTTTCAGTAAAGAGCGCATACAAGTTAGCCGCATCCGTCCAAGGGAAAGTATTACAAGCCCCTTCTAGTTCGTCCAGCGGGGCGCATGGTCAGAGCATCTGGGATCTAATATGTGAAAGTGCAACTATCCTTGGGTAGTTTTGGTAATGATTAACAACATATAGCTCATTGAACTAATGTTATTTCAAGATGAATATTTTAGGAAAGTTCAATGACTGGCATGGCATGGATCAGGAATGTGGACCCCTCAAAATGCTAAGGACAAAGGATTGGCTCAAGCTCTAAAAGCTCAAGACTCTACATTTTACTTTTAGTGATCCAAAATCACATTGAGTCCATAGGAAAAGCCAATACTATTAAAAGGGGATGAGCTGTTGCTTAATGGCTTGCTTGCTCAAAATGCTTAGTGATATGCTCCAAAGCCCTCAACCATTTTGTCATATCCACATATGTCCCAAACCAAAAGTCAACCTCGGCCCCACCGATTTGATCTATCTGGCGCCACCGAGTTCATTTGACATAGCCACTGCCAGAAACCCTAGTCACTTCGGTCTTACCGATAGGGATCTCGGTCTCACCGAGATGGGATTGCAAACTCCCTGTTTCCCTTCGTAACATTTCGGTCTAACCGAGATGAGTGATCAGTCCCACCAAGTACGCAGTGCAAATTTCCTGTTTCCCTTTCGTAACGTTTCGGTACCACCGAGATGAGCGCATCGTTCCCACCGAGTTTGCCTGACCAACTCTCTGGTTAGCTTATTACCAAAGTCGGTCCCACCAAGTTTGTGTAATCGGTCTCACCGAGATTACATTATGCCCTAACCCTAACGAAATCGGTCCCACCGAGTTGACATGTCGGTCCCACTGAAATGCCTAACGGTCACATTATGAACTAAATCAGCCTGACCGATTTTTCTGATTCGGTCCCACCGAGTTTGGTAAATTGTGTGTAACAGTTAGATTTTGTGTGGAGGCTACATATACCCCTCCACCCTCTCCTCATTCGTGGGGGAAGCCATCAGAACATGCCTACACTTCCAGCATTCATTTTCTGAGAGAGAACCACCCATGTGTTGAGGCCAAGATATTCCAATCCAACCATATGAATATTGATCTCTAGCCTTCCCCAAGTTGCTTTCCACTCAAATCATCTTTCCACCAAATCCATTCCTATGAGAGAGAGTTGAGTGTTGGGGAGACTACCATTTGAAGCACAAGAGCAAGGAGTTCATCAACAACACACCATCTATTACCTTTTGGAGAGTGGTGTCTCCTAGATTGGTTAGGTGTCACTTGGGAGCCTCCGTCAAGACTGTGGAGTTGAATCAAGGAGTTTGTACAGGCAATGAGATCACCTACTTTGTGAAGATATACCCTAGTTAGGCAAGTCCTTCGTTGGTGATGGCCATGGTGGGATAGACAAGGTTGCTTCTTCATGGACCCTTCGTGGGTGGAGCCCTCCATGGACTCGCGCAGCCGTTACCCTTCGTGGGTTGAAGTCTCCATCAACATGGATGTACGATATCACCACCTATCGGAACCACGCCAAATATCTCCGTGTCAACATTGCGTTTTCTCCCTCCAAACTCCTCTCTTTACCTTGATATGCATGAATTACATTCTGCTACTATACTCTTAGAATTGCATGTGTAGGTTGATTGCTTGACTTGTGCTATGTTGCTAAAATCTGCCAAGAACTAAAATTGGGAAAAGGCTAGATTTTTATTTGGTCAAGTAGTCTAATCACCCCCCTCTAGACATACTTTCGATCCTACAAGTGGTATCAGAGCTACGGTCTCCATTTGCCTTGATTTCCATAGCTTTTGGTGATCATAGCCTCAGTTTCAGAACCTAGGAGAGTATGGTGTCTAGCAAGGGAAATTACCACCGTAGAGATCCTTACTTTGATGGTACTAATTTTGCTAGTTGGAAGCATAAGATGAAAATGCATATTCTTGGGCATAACCCCGCCGTTTGGGCTATTGTGTGTATTGTCTTGCAAGGTGAATTCTTCGATGGGAGAGAACGAAACCATGAAGCTACCGCAGAAGAGTTGAAGATGCTGCAATACAACGCTCAAACTTGTGCTATTCTCTTCAACGGATTGTGCCCTGATAACCCACAAGTATAGGGGATCGCAATAGTTTTCGAGGGTAGAGTATTCAACCCAAATTTATTGATTCGACACAAGGGGAGCCAAAGAATATTCTCAAGTATTAGCAGTTGAGTTGTCAATTCAACCACACCTGAAAACTTAGTATCTGCAGCAAAGTGTTTAGTAGCAAAGTAATATGATAGTGGTGGTAACGGTAACAAAAGTAAAGACAACAAAAGTAATGTTTTGGTATTTTGTAGTGATTGTAACAGTAGCAACGGAAAAGTAAATAAGCGAGAACCAGTATATGGAAAACTCATAGGCACTGGATTAGTGATGGATAATTATGCCGGATGCGGTTCAGCAAGCCTACGATGGAATTACTCACGCACGGCGGTGAGCATCATGAAATTGGTGATGGAGGATGGTTGATGATGACGACGGCGACGAATCCCCCTCTCCGGAGCCCTGAACGGACTCCAGATCAGCCCTCCCGAGAGAGATTAGGGCTTGGCGGCGGCTCCGTATCGTAAAACGCGATGATTTCTTCTCTCTGATTTTTTTCTCCCCGAAAGCCAATATATGGAGTTGGAGTTGGTGTTGGAGGGCTTCCAGGGGGCCCACGAGGGGGGGGGCGTGCCCCCACCCTCGTGGACAGGGTTTGGGCCCCCTGATCTTCATCTTTGGCGAGGAATTTTTATTATTTATTCTAAGATATTCCGTGGAGTTTGAGGTCATTCCGAGAACTTTTGTTTTCTGCACATAAAACAACATCATGGCAATTCTGCTGAAAACAGCGTCAGTCCGGGTTAGTTCCATTCAAATCATACAAGTTAGAGTCCAAAACAAGGGCAAAAGTGTTTGGAAAAGTAGAGACGACGGAGACGTATCAACTCCCCCAAGCTTAAACCCGTGCTTGTCCTCAAGCAATTCAGTTGACAAACTGAAAGAGAAAAAGAAAAACTTTTACAAACTCTATTTGCTCTTGTTGTTGTAACATGAAAAGCCAGCATTCAAGTTTCAGCAAATATTATGAACTAACCATACTCACAATAACATATAGGTCTCACAATTACTCATATCAATAGCATAATCATCTAGCGAGCCATAATAATAAAACTCAGATGACAACACTTTCTCAAAATAATCATAACATGATATAACAAGATGGTATCTCACTAGCCCTTTCTGAGACCGCAAAACATAAATGCATAGCACCTTTAAAGATCAAGGACTGACTAAACATTGTAATTCATGGTAAAAGAGATCCAGTCAAGTCATACCCAATATAAACCAATAATAATGAATGCAAATGACAGTGTGCTCTCCAGTGGGTGCTTTTGAATAAGAAGGGTGATGACTCAACATAAAAGTAAATAGATAGGCCCTTCGCAGAGAGAAGCAAGGATTTGTAGAGGTGCCAGAGCTCGATTTTAAAATAGAGATTGAATAACATTTTGAGCGGCATACTTTTGATGTCAACGCAACAACTATGAGATGGCTGTATCTTCCATACTACATGCATTATAGGCAGTTCCCAAACAGAATGGTAAAGGTTTATACTCCCCCAACCACCAACAAGCATCAATCCATGGCTTGCTCGAAACAACGAGTGCCTCCAACATACAACAGCCCTAGGGGAGTTTTGTTTAATTATTTTGATTTCTTTGATCTTTTTGGATCATGGGACTGGGCATCCCGGTTACCGGCCCTTTATCGTGAATGAGGAGCGGAGTCCACTCCTCGTGAGAATAACCCACCTAGCATGGAAGATATAGGCAGCGCTAGTTGAAACATGAGCTGCTCGAGCATACAAAACAGAATTTTATTTGAAGGTTTGGAGTTTGGCACATACAAATTTACTTGGAACGGCAGGTAAATACAGCATATAGGTAGGTATAGTGGACTCATATGGAACAACTTTGGGGTTTAAGGAGTTTGGATGCACAAGCAGTATTCCCGCTTAGTACAGGTGAAGGCTAGCAAAAGACTGGGAAGCGACCAAGTGAGAGAGCGACAACAGTCGTAAACATGCATTAAAATTAATTTACACCGAATACAAGCATGAGTAGTGTCGTGGAATTGTCACGTCAGATGTCCTAGTGAAATGACTTAGTTGTGGAGCCATCGCAACTAGGAAGCTTGAAGGGGTTAATCGGGACAAGGGACACGAGAGGTTTATACTAGTTCGGCCCCTTGCGCTGAAGGTAAAGCCTACGTCTAGTTGGGTTGGTATTGAATGATGTTTCGATGACCAAGGAGCGAGATACACTATGCCCGGCTCTCGATGAGTTGTTTCTTTTCCTAAGCCGCTAGCGAGTCACCCCCTTATATACACGGGTGGATGCCCTGCGGCCTACAGAGTCCCGGCCGGCTCATAGACAGTGTCCGGCTCGGTGACTAGTTAATTCTACCTTATGTTACAAGTCACGGCATTATGATGGTTTACATGCTACGGGCCTTAAGCCGCCTGTGGGCCTTAGACCCTTTATTGAATCGCTATCTTCATGCTTGGTCTTGGGCTTCTTTATGATGAGTCTTCTTTGCGTAACCCGGCCCCTCCTGGGCGGCTTACACAAATAGTTATATCCCCAACATTAGGCCCCAGATTGATTTGAACCGGTTCATGTCAATCTTAAAGTACCTTAAGAAATAAATCTTCAGCCTTCTGCCTGTACAAAAGGTTTTCTTTAACCCGCCATGATGTCATCTTTTGGATCCGCGTTAGCCCGCCGTGACGTCATCTTTACTTAAATCCATTCTTTATTCCACCGTATCCTCCAACGGATCTTTCCTTTTACTGACCGTCCGAAAACCAAGGCGTCGGGGCCACTGGATAATAATGTTTATCTCCTTGTTTCTCGCGTCGTCTTAGTCAGCCCTTCCTTATAAATAGGCATGACCTAGGTCTTTTCCATTCTCCCCCTTCGGTCGTCTTCTTCCTCTCACTGTTTCTCTGTTGCACGAGCTCCGCCGCCGCCGTCGTCGCAGATCTCCTCATCCTCGTCAACTCAGGCCGCTGCATCAACCTGATTTGACTAGAAAACCGCGACAAACCTCCGCAACAACTCTGCATCTGTGAGTTTCCTCTTTCTTGTTCCTCAGATCCGCATTAGGACCTTCGAGTTCTTCGGTGTTATTCGCTGTTCGTCAGGAACCCCTCATAGATTTCATCACCTCCGTCGTTTCTTGATCTTGAAGATGGTATAAAACTAATGCGGTAGCTATTTAGCACCCATTTCGAATGCAAGTAGATCCCTTTCCGTCGCACAGAGGCCCCATTCGAGCCCTTAAGCTTCATCTGTGCCAGTCCTAGGTCTAGAAATTTGTCTTTTCAGAATAGCTGTTTGATCCAAAATAATAGCCGCAACTTGTGAAACCTGTTTGTTCCACCCTTAAATAAAAAACTGCCTCTGTCGAATATGTTTAACCATGACTGTCCATGTGGCCGGTTTAAATAAATGACACTGATCTGTGAACCTTGCTTGCTTCTCGCGACTTAAGAAAATTTAACTGCTCTTGATACCTGTAACGGCTTAAATATTGTTGCATAGTTACCCATATATCATTAGGCCCCTTCTTAAGCCGCCACCTTGAATAGTTTTAAAATGTTTTCCTCCAGGTTAAATTTGAACCGAAACCTCTTATTTTGTCATAGGCTTCAATTTACGTCATGGCACCTAAGGCAACCAAGGCTCATGTGACCTGTAATTGGGTCCCATCCACAGTCACAAGAAGTAAATTATCTGAATTTGTGAAGTCTGGCCATCTGCCCAAGAAGGAGGTCATGTCTTATCATGCTCCTGACCCGTCTGAGGAGAAACCTCAACCCAAAGAAGGGGAGGTAATAGTTTTTACAGATCATATGAGCTGGGGATTTGCACCACCCGGTTCAAAATTCTTCAGGGATGTTTTGCATTTCTTTGACCTTAGACGTCAAGACATCGGGCCCAATTTCGTGTCAAATATTTGCAACTTCCAAGTCTTCTGCGAGGTGTACCTGGGAGAAGAGCCAATCTACTTTTGTTTAGAGAGCTTTTTTACTTAAACCGGCAGAATGAACGTGCCAACGGGCCCAGTCTTGAACTTGGTGGCATTTCAATTCAGTGGCGGAGAGATTGCCTTTTTCCTTATGCTGAACTGCCGAGTCACCCGAAGGATTGGAATCAGACGTGGTTCTATTGCCAGGACACCTCTCCGGCTGGCGAGAATCCTCTACCCGGCTTCCGCGCCTTACGCCTTGAGTCCAACCATCCGCTGGCGGATAAACTTTCTGCTGTTGAACGTCTACCACTTGCTCCCACCATTAGAAAAATCAAAGCTCTTTTGGGAAACGGCTTAGATGGCATCGACCTAGTCCGAGTCTGGGTCACTTGGCGAGTGCTTCTGTTAAGCCGCCGCCCCGGCTTAATGTGCACTTACTCAGGCGAGACGGATGACCCACTGCGTCATAGTCCCGACGACTTGCGAGATGACGTGGTGGAGGCTACAACCCAAACGTTGCTGAAAGAGGGCACAATGACTAGTAACACCTTTGGCTTACTTCCTTTCTGTAAGAAGAACCCGGCCCCCGCTGTGAGTCATCAATCCTTAATGAATACTCTTTTAGTATATTACACCTTACTTTTACTCATAACCCCTTTATCTTTATCATAGGCCGATGACAACTTCTGGAAGGTCAAGTATGACCATGAGGCTGCCAAATAAGCCAGAGCTGCCAAGAGAACCGAAAGAAAAGCCACCAAAATGGGAACTTCAAGGAAAGCCAAGCACTTCAGATTTACTCAAATTGGACGACACTTCTGAGGATGATGAAGAGGTAATCCTTAATTTTCCTGACTCTTTTGTCATTATTTTATTGACATTCTATCTTTTCAGGAGGATACGGGGAACAGCCAAGCGGTTGACGAAGAGGTAACTATAATCTCCTCCGACTCAGAGCCTTTGCCAAAGCAAAAAATCTGAAGGGTAACCCGGAAAGTAAGATTTTCACATCCTCTAGCTTATCAAGATCCTCAATTTCTTTTGAAGCAACAACAGCTTGAAAGCCGGAGGCACACCCGGACCAGCAGGGATGTAGAGCTCTCCTACGGCTTACCTAACGTAACTAGGAAGCGTCGGACTGAGTTTATCTCTGATTTAAATTATGTTTTACCTTTGGCGTGTTTAATTTGCCAACCTCTCAATTCCTCTGACTCCAATTATCAGGATACCTCTCCTTCCTCCGGCGAGTCTATGCAATCTAACATGCCAGCTTTCAAAACTGCCCTCAGGTAATGTAACTTTGTTTACCTTATGCTTTACCTTACTCATGCTTTTGTACTCATCCTTCTGCCTTTGTATACAGTGTGCAAGTGAAGCCCAGTAAGAGGGCAAAGAAAAATAAGCCGTCCCAAAACCCGGTCGTGGCTGAACCAGAGCTTGGCACGGCTGCTCTTGATAGTTCCACCCATCAGCCGCCGCCTGAACCATCCTCTGACATTCCAGCACCAACCTCTGACCCGCCTGCCGAAGATACTCTCAACAGCTCTGATAACCCGAAAGCTCCTAGCCCGGTCAAGACAAATGACCCGGAAGTTGAGATTCTGAGGTCTCAGTTTGTTGAGCCAGGGCGGCCCATTGTCCTTGCCAAATGCTCTGCTAAGGAGGAACTTATAGAACGCCGAAAGGCCAAGCTGGACATTACTGATTATACTCACTTAAGCATTGGAGATATAGTCTCTGGCTATCTTAATCAAGTGCATAGCAGCCGTGACCTAGAAATTAACATGGTGAAGCAAATACAGCAAAAATCTAAGGTATACCTTTATGCCTCTTTTCTGAATCATACTTACTGTATCAGCCCCCAAGTCTATTGCTTATGAATAAATATGATAGACTTAGAAAACTGCTTACCATTGTTTTGTCTAGTTTAAAAAGAAGATATTTAACCCGATTGTAACATGATACCTTGAACTCTTGATACACATTAGCCCCCAAGTGTCAAGTATCTTTGCTTGTAAAGTGCTTGGGAGTTAATTTGCATGAACCGGCATTGCAAGTTAAAATTCTTAAGCATACATTAGCCCCCAAGTGCCAAGAATCTTTGCTTGCAAAGTACTTGGGACTTAATGTTATCTTACCATGATTCTGACTATAACCCGGCATCAATGCAGGCCACCATAAGTCAATTTGAGTCAGAGATTGCTGACCTGAAGAGCCGTCTGACAGCTCAAGAACTTGAAATTCAAAAGGCCAACTCGAAATTTGAATTCAGCGTCTCTGAACAAGAGAAGTTGAAGAAGAATTTTGAGGTGGAGAAGAAAATTTGGGCTGATGAAAAGGCTTCGCTGGTGACCCAGGCCGAGACAGCAGAGGCATCACTTGCAGAGGCAATAGCCGAACTGTCCGGCTTAAAGCGCCAGATATCTCAAATGGTCTCTGCCATCTTCGGTAAGTTATTGTATATAATCTCAAATATTGTAATCCTTCCCTTGATGACTATTTTAATCGTTATCTCCTGCTCATCTTATGTTTATGAACACAGGCCCCAGGAGCACGAACCTCAAGCAGAACTTGTTGATCAAATTGAAAGCGGTTTACACTCTAGTGGAGAAACTGTACACCGGGTCACAACCTGCCTTGGCCGTTGTAGGTTTATCAAATGACACTCCCCACCTCCTGAAAGACGTGCTGAAGTGTCTTGTTGTACTACCTCAACGGGTTCAAGATCTAAGGCGGGCATCCTCAAGAGCCGGGACCATAGCCGCGTTGAGCCGGGCAAAAGCATGGATTCCAGAACTAGACCCGGCTGACCTGCTCTTGGATACCCAAGTCTGAAGGAGGATGGGACTGTATTTGATGAACAGGATTTCACCGCATGTGTCAAAGATATGCGCCCCGTGGCTACTCTCATTGGGAACGACACTAGCCTTACCAAGTATCAGCCGGGCTATGATAGTGAGAACCGGTGAATTCCAACACCTCCCTATGATCAAGTCAGCCTGATCCCTCCGACTCGTAAGCATACCTTTGCCCCTGAAGTGGACCCAGCCGGTTTAATAGATGATGAAGCTGAGTTTGAAGCCTTGAGTGGCATTGACTGGGCTTCGTCAACCTTCCAGGACAAAGCAACCGACAGAGAGGCGGAGAAGGATAACCCGGAATCTTCAAGCCCACCAAAGGAGTGAACCGCCAGGCATTTATGACTTTGCAAAAAACAATGCTTCGCTTATTCAGACTCGGGGAGTCTTGTAATAGGGTAGAAAAACCTCTCAATTTTGTCATGCCTTCGTGCATGTTTATGGCACTTAATACTTTCGTAAGCCGCCATCGCTATATATTTCCAGCTTATGTTGATCCTTTATTTCCTTGATGTTAAATTTGCTTGCCTTATCCTGCAATCCCTTTGGTAATCTCGCCTGCTTATATGACCTACAGCATGCGGGTAAATTCAACTCCTGAAAGTTGGAACATATAATGTTCACCTGGCACTTAACAACCTAGGGTGATCAATATTAAGCCGGAAGAGCAAAAACCATCTCATAGTGCCTTCAAGAAGGTCCCAAGATAGTCAAATAATTATGCTTATGAAATATAATGGATAATAAACAATATTCAAAAGGCTTCTGATTCGAATACGATCAGTAAACCATTCCAAAAGGGTTAAGCTAAGATTCGGATACGATCATATAGCCCCCAGTGGCTTTGGCGATGCCGATCATGTGGGTATAGACAACTATGTTCTCTTTGGTTCGAATACGACCTATGTTTGAACAGGAAGCCCCCAAGTGACCATAAGAGTTGTTTAATGACGCTGATTCGAATACGATCCACGTCAGACCCAAAGGGGTTAAGCTATGATTCAAATATGATCAAGAAGCCCCCAAGTGGGTTTGGCAGTATGCCGATCAAGTGAGTATCGACAGCTATGTTCTCTTTGGTTCAAATACGACCTATGATTGAACATGAAGCCCCCAAGTGATCATGGCTAGATTCAGATATGATCTTAAGCCGGACCAAAGGGAAAGCCGGATTCAGATATGATCCGCTCCCTGTTGGTTGTTTCCACCTGATAAAGAAGGCATATAAACCTTTGAGGGTAAAAAGGACAGAGGTCATGCTTTATTACTTTATATAATATATACATCATCAAAATATACACATCTTGAGAGCCGGTGGCTCAAGTATAGTAAGGCCGGAGATGAGCAATATTCCACGGCCGGCAGGTCTCCTCCTCCGACTTACGTGAGTCTTTGTGCTCTCGAACATCGATGAGGTAGTATGACCCGTTGTGCAGATTCTTGCTGACCACAAAGGGTCCTTCCCAAGGTGGGGACAGCTTGTGCATGTCAGATTGATCCTGGATGAGCCGGAGCACTAAGTCGCCTTCCTGAAAGGTTCTGCTCCTAACCCGGCGGCTGTGATAGCGGCGCAGGTCTTGTTGATAAATCGCCGAGCGGGCTATTGCCAAGTCTCGCTCCTCATCCAACAAGTCAAGTGCATCCTGACGAGCTTTTTCGTTGTCAGCCTCAACATAAGCCGCCATGCGGGATGAATCGTGTCGGATGTCACTTGGCAAGACTGCCTCTGCTCCATACACCATGAAGAAAGGTGTGTAACCTGTAGATCTGTTAGGCATAGTGTTGATGCTCCACGGTACAGAGGGTAACTCCTCCACCCAACAACCCGGAGTCCGCTGCAAGGGGACAAAGATCCGGGGCTTGATACCCTTCAGGATCTCTTGATTAGCTCTTTCTGCTTGACCATTGGATTGAGGATGAGCAACAGCCGAAACATCAAGCCGGATATGTTCTCGTTGACAGAACTCTTCCATGGCACCCTTGGAAAGATTAGTGCCATTATCAGTTATAATGTTGTGTGGAAAACCAAAACGAAAGATCACCTTTTTCATGAACTGAACCGTCGTGGCTGCATCACACTTACTGAGCGGCTCTGCCTCAACCCACTTTGTAAACTTATCCACTGCCACCAGGAGGTGTGTCTTTTTATCCTTAGACCTCTTGAAAGGTCCAACCATGTCAAGCCCCCGGACTGCGAATGGCCAAGTGATTGGAATCATCCTCAACTCTTGAGCCGGCACATGAGCTCGTCGTGAGAATTTTTGACATCCGTCACATTTGCTGACTAGATCCTCCGCGTCAACATGAGCCGTTAGCCAATAGAAACCATGACGGAAAGCCTTGGACACAAGAGACTTTGACCCGGCATGTACTACGTCTTGAGCTTGCGTTGGTTTTCCCCAAAGAGGAGAGGATGATGCAGCACAGTAGCGTAAGTATTTCCCTCAGTTTTTGAGAACCAAGGTATCAATCCAGTAGGAGGTCACGCGCAAGTCCCTTGTACCTGCACAACACGATAGCAACTCGCAACCAATGCTTAGGGGTTGTCAATCCCTTCAAGGTCACTTACGAGAGTGAGATCTGATAGAGATAATATTTTTGGTATTTTTGATATAAAGATGCAAAGTAAAAAGTAAAGGCAAAGTAAAAACAAAGCAAGTAAATAAAGTGATATAGATTGATATGATGAGAATAGACCCAGGGGCCATAGGTTTCACTAGTGGCTTCTCTCAAGAGCATAAGTATTCTACGGTGGGTGAACAAATTACTGTTGAGTAATTGATAGAATCAGCATAGTTATGAGGTTATCTAGGTATGATCATGTCAGGACCCCGACTCAATGCCACATCGATCTAGCATGTAACACCTCATATCACTTTGCGGCCTCACGCACGGTATCCCCACGGGTGTCGCCTTACCTTTGCCCGGGACCGTTTGCGCCTTTTGGCACACGTATATGATAGTGTCGCTAGCATCCATATGATAAGGAGCCCGGGCTGACATGGCTAGTCGTAGACCCAAAGTGGCACAAACTTACAGGGACAGGCATCCATGACCCAGCATCGAACGTGTCGGTCATCAGCGAGTGAATCCAGGCTGTAGCGCTGGGCTAGCAGGACTCCGGTGAACCGGGCTGTAGCGGGCTAACAGGACTCCGGTATTCATCACGTGACATTTCCCCGAAGGGACAGACACAGGAACGAAGAAGGACACATGCCGGCCAGCCTAAGTGTTCCGGAGCAGTAGCAAGCTACCATGGCTCAGTGGAAACACTAGGAGACATTTCCCGGTAAGAGAGGCTACTAAGGATAAACAACTAGATAGTCAGATCCCACACATACCAAGCATTTCAATAACATACACACAATATGCTCGATATGTGCAAATACAACATGGCATCACAACATGACTCTACAACTCAAGTATTTATTCAATAGGCTCCGAGGAGCGAGATATTACAATCATGGGTCTCATGACCCAACATCAAAGCATACAAGTCAAAGCACATGCGGAAGCTTAACATGTCTGGGTACGGACATCTACAAAAGAAAAAGGCTGAGAAGCCTAACTGTCTATTAGATCCTGCCGAGGGCACAAGATCATAGCTGAGGTAACAAGCTAAACGTCGAAGTCCACGAGGAACTACTAGCGAGACTGACGTCTCTCTGCAAAAACATAAATTAAGCAACGTGAGTACAAATGTACCCAGCAAGACTTACATCAGAACTAACTACATATGCATCATTATCAACAAGGGGATGGTGGGGTTTAACTGCAGCAAGCCAGCTTTGACTCGGTGGCTATCCTGAACTACGATTGCAAGTAAATCTTTTGAGGTGGCGCACACGAGTCCACATATTCACCATATCAATACACCACTATGGATCCGCTCCCGTCTCCCTACGAGAACGCCATCCATAGCACTCACGCTTATCTTGCGTATTTCAGAGTATCCACTTTCACTTGTCTATGAACTGTACAAGCAACCCAGAAGTCCTTTTCCGCGGACACGGCTATTCGAATAGATCATATTAACCCTGCAGGGGTGTACTTCTTCACACACGCTCTCACCACTTACCGCCGTTTACACGACATGTACTCGGCAACCTTCAAGCGGAAGCCCAGCGAGGGTGTCGGCCACGACCTGACTAACCACACAAGTCTCTCGTCCAGGTTTATCGCCTATTCGGGTTCCATCCGCAAGGAGATCCGGCCGGGGTGTCGCTCACGGCCCCAAACGATGTGTGCAGGGTTCCCAAGTCCACCATCCGGGTGCCACTTGGTACACCAGGCCACTGTGCCTAGTCTGTCCCAAGCCCACCTGTACCGGGTGCCACTTGGTAGACTACTAACACTACCTACAAACACCAGAAACTAGTTGCAACTCCTGGACAGAGATCAAGTTGATTAATAAGCCGAGAGGGGCCGAGTTACCGGAACCCAATGTGTGGTAGTAGCTGTTCATGGATCACAAACACAGAACTTAGTTCCTGAGGACGGCTGCAATGAGACAACCCACCATGTACTCCTACATGGCCTCTCACCGCTACCTTTACCAAATCGTGTTCACACACTTAGCTCTCAACAGTAGGACATGTTCACCACATTCCAATTCATCCCCGATGAATCAGACCTGACACAACTCTAAGCAATAGCAGGCATGACAAACAAGCATGAATGAGTAGGCACATCAGGGCTCAAACAACTCCTACTCATGCTAGTGGGTTTCATCTATTTACTGTGGCAATGACAGGTCATGCAAAGGATAAAGGGGTTCAGCTACCGCAGCAAGTAACAGATGAATCGGTGTTGTCCTAATGCATTAAAAGAGAGCAGGAGCGAGAGAGTGGGATTGTATCGGAATGAACAAGGGGGTTTTGCTTGCCTGGCACTTCTGAAGATAATATAGTTCTTCATCGGTGTCATCGAACTCATTGTCGGAACGTCGTCTACTGAGAGGGGACGAATACCGGCAAACAAGGAAGAACACAATCAATGCAATGCAACAATATGATGCATGATCATGACATGGCAATATGCTGTGGTTTGAGCTAATGCAACTAGCAGCAAGTTAAATAGAGTTGGTTTGAACCCTAGGTTCAAATCCAAACTCCATATGTGATTATTCAAATGCCATTCATATGATTTGTCCTAAACAGCAGCTATAAGTTGTTCTAACATGCATGGAAATGATACAGATGGATAGATTGGATTTTTCTGATCATTTTTCATATATAAATTATCTCATTTGGAGTTACGGTTGAATTTCTACGATTTTTAGAAGTTTAGGCAAATTTCTGGAATTTTCTGAATTAAAATAAATCCAGAAAATAGCTTATTGCGCCAGCAGTGCGTCAGGGTGACGTCAGCAAGTCAAAGGCGCCAGCCCAGGTCAAACCTGACGGCTGGGACCCACGGGTCAGTGTAACAGGGCTGGTTTGGGTGGATGACATGTGGGACCAGTCAACGGCCGCGTCAGCAAAGGCAATGCTGACGTGTGGGTCCCAGTGGGTTATGAACTAATCTAAACAGAAAATTAAATTAAACTAATCAGGCGCAGGGCCCACATGGCAGTGGCACTAGGGTTGGTTTAGCTGGGTCATTAGTGGCTAATGACATGCCACGTCACCGGCCACCGGAGTTCGGCCGGCGGCGACCCGAAACGCGGTGGATGCTCACCGGAGTGGCGCTACGAGTGGTTTTGGGCCAAGCCAAGGGCACCAGAGGGTTGCCCTTGCTCGCGCGCATCCAGAGGAGGCACGCGGGAGGCGAGGGGTGGCCGGAGCTCGCCGGAGTGGAGCCCGCGGCGGCTGCCGGAGCTCGGGTTTGGGCGGAGCGAGGCTACGGAGCGCTAGGGGCTGGCTGAGGGGCTATGCGGACTCCTGGGGCAGCTAGGAGCTCGCTAGGCTCGTCGGACTGGGCGCAGCAGCACGTCCGTGCCATGCCCGGCGTCCATGGCGGACGGCGGCGCTTGGTATGGTGGCTAGCATGGCTACAGCGCGGGAAACCAACGGGGAGAGAGGGGAAACGTAGGAGAGCTCACGGAGGGGCTAGCGGAGGAGACGACGAAGTCGGGGAAGCTCTGGACGTGCCGAATCGGCGGAGTCGATCTCCGGGCACCGGAGGTGAAGACGATGATGCTCCGGTCGGCTCGGGCCTCTTCTGGTCGCGTGCGTCGAGTGTGTTGATCCACGGGGTCGTGGCGGAGCTCAGGGATGCGGAGAGGGAGCGAGGGGGTGGCTGGTGGCCGCGGAAACGGCGAGCGGCGGCGACGGCTCCGCTCGGGCGCGTGCGGGGAGAGAGCAGAGGAGGGGAGAGCGTTCGGGAGAGAATGAGAGGGGGCCAGGGGGCTGCGTGGCGTCGCCTGGTGCATCCAGGAGGAGCCAGGTAGGCTGGGAGGGAGGAGGTGGAGGCCTCGGGTGCGCTGGCGTCGACACACCTCTGCCTACTGGCAGAGGTTGAAGACGGTGGGGAGTTGGGCTGGGCCTCAGCCACAGTGCTGGGCCAGATGGGCCGGCCAGGTAAGTGGCCCAGGTAGGTGTCTTCTATCTCTCTTTCTTTTATTTCTGTTTTCTATTTTCTATCTTTGTTTCTGGATTTAGTAAAAATACTAAACCTTATCTAAAAATCCTGAAATAAATTGTGTGAAATGTTGAAATGGTTTTCAATAGCCCTCAACCATTATCAGAATTATTTGGGCAAATAAAATATTTATAACATTTAAATGCCCAAATTCAAATACTTTATGATTTAATTCAAAAATCCAAAGTGGCCTAGAAAAATGTGCACCATTTTTGACAGGGGTTCTAGACCAATTCAAAAATGATGAACTTTTCCAAAGACATTTTGGGTTCATTGAAAATGATTTTTTTAACCTAGTTGATTTCATTAGCTGCTAGGGTTTATCAGTCCCCATTTCAAGTTTCATAAAATTTAAACATGATGCATGGATGCTAAAGCAAAAACAAGCAAGGCCTGAACTGGGGATGTGACAACTCACCCCCACTAAACAAGAATCTCGTCTCGAGATTCAAGCGTAGGGTAAGATTAAGGGGAAACGCAAACTAGTATAATCTTCACGGTCCAGGGTGCACTTCATAAGAACATTGATTCGATCACCATCATTGTCTCGACATCTTCCTCTAAGAACTCCAACTATCAAGACAAGAATAGGAAAGGAAAACTCTAGAAGAATTGATCTTCTCGAAGACCGAACAACTCAGGATCAACTCATGGGATGAGACATAGCAGCATCCCCGAGCTGAGACACGAAGCACACATCTAGAGGGATGGAGTGGAACAGATGACGAGGGTTCACTAGGTAGACAACAATTCCACACCTAAGAGGGTGGTAAACGATTGTCAACGTAGCGAGGAGTTGAGTTGCCACGATACCATAACGGGGCACCTTAGGTAAGGTGACTTGTAGAAATATCCCCTTAAGTGGCAAAAAGAATTACCTTTGATTCAAAGATCATCGAAACTCTTTATACCAGCCTAGGGCAAATTACGAACGATCGTTTGACAGAGTTGAGGAGAACGACACACTCGGCTAGAATGGATGATGTGGATTACCTTGTTGAAAACAACACAAGGGATGATTTTAGTAACTGGGAAGAAGCTCAACAGTAGAGAGTGAGTCCACTATTTGAAAAGTTATAGCATAATCGAGGAAACTGAGAGCAATCCAGTTAGTGCCGATGATAACACCTAGCGCTTGTGCGTGCTCTCAAGAACTTGAGCATTTCCATATTCATCAAGGTTTTACCAATATCCGTGTCAAGGATCCTGGCAACACAACTTACTACCATGATGAATGGTGATGGAGGATGCAGATGCAAAGGAAGATAACACTTTCTCAGATTTCATCTTAGCGAGGCCAAGGAAACAAAATCTGGATGATCGACCGAGAGACATTTAGCACTCCACTTCTAATGTTCCCCTTGATGTGCTAGCGTAACCCATTCATAGATATGGTTTGATATCTAGAACATCAAGTAAAAGATCGGACTTCAGGAACACAAAAATCATAAGGAATAACTATGGAAGTAAATCCATAAGAAATCCTCATGGGGAGGTGGCCAACTTCTTCAATCAAGATACTACAATAATAGGTCTTCCGGCTGGTTGTGTTGGCCACGACATCCACTTTACCGGTTATCGAGAGACCAATATTATAGTTCTTGGGAGATGTTCCAACCATCATATCTGCCTGAGATTCAGATCTGGTTGGTGTCAGAATAATCCAGACTCATCAAGTCTAGAAAGAAAAATGAAAGTTTGCAACACAAATCGATGAGATGACGTTGCGAGATTCTCGGGAAATGAACTACGATAGCAAGCTCCAAAACATGAGCTGGTTCTGCTACAAACATGTGAACACGTTGTTCCAGACAAACATGATCCCGTGGTAGTCTTACAATAAAACACTACCGAGTTCAGGTTGGGAACCATCATCGAGGATATCGGAGTCTTGTGCATGATCTAGAATTAACACATCCAATTCCTTTTCCTTGAGCAAATCAATCAGTGGCTTGGGGTGCTAGGAAATACCGATGGAATGGAGGTAGCTAATCTCTCAAGCCATAGTATACTTCGCACGTGCATGACTGACTTGGGATGATTCCAGAGGAAGCAAAACTAACTTTCTCGGACTCATGGCGGCATCTTACACCAAATGCACGCGAATCAGAGGAAGTCACTTCTTTCATCTGGACATATGCTCCATGAGCGGATCATGAAGATAATGCTTATAAAAGTTTCCAATACTAGCTGGATTTTCAACATGATCATGGAGAAGATAAAATGTTGCTGATGGGCTCAACAACAAGTCATCTGGATGAGCATATAAATGGAATTCCATAATTAAGTGAACACGGTGATAGCATTGGTCATACCAAAGAATATAATGGTGTATGCTCGAGGAAAAACCATGAGTAAGACAACATTACGAATATCGTTGTTCTGATTTGATCTGAGAATAGCCCACACTCAAATCAAAGATTGGATAAGATGATAGGTCCATTAACTGATCACAGGACCAATCGGTGAAGATATCATCTTTCTTCAACACACACACAAAAAGATATCCCTTAACATGAACTAAGTCGGACAAGCTTTTATCTTCCAACTCTCCAAGTTGTTGTTTAGCTTGACCAACTAGCTCAGGGGTATTCCACACAGATTCTTGTAGAAGGGGTGGTTTACAGGAAACCATCTTGATCACGAACTCAACATAGCGGTCAGGTGACAACCTGGTAATACTTCCGAGAAGATATACGGAAAATCACGAACCACCGATATGTCACTAAGCTCGAGAACAATCTTGCTTTTCAGGGCAAGACGATATGATCAAATGAGCGAGGATTTGACAAAATCCTAACTCATCAATCAAAGAGTGCACCAGGAAATAAGGACTAGGTAGCACAATCTATCTTAGAATGATGATTCAATAACCAACATGCTAAGAATGAGAATATCGTCCATTTACTACCAATCAACTAGTTGCTAGGGGTATTGATTTCACACATCATAGTTCATCCGTCGGCATTCCGGTTGCAACAACACGGAAGCCGAGAAATGAATAATGATGGCGAGAAGTATCACTGCAACAAGAATTCATAAGAGGGTGTGCAATTCCAATGATATTCCTGATATAAAAATGGTAATACCTCAAGGTAGAACAGACCAGAAGCTGGATAGAAACTTGATCTGCGGAACACAACTGCTTTGACCCAATCCTGGAAATGGAAAAGGGTACTGGAGTTTGTTTCTCCTAGTCACTCTGGAATAGAATGGCTTGATGGACCACAAGAGTAATAGGCATCGATGAACGAATGCACACATACTCTTGACTATCAATTGATAGACGAGGGTCAAAAGACAACTAAAGAGGGACAACTCAAAGGAACATACGATTTTCTGAGTTGTAGATGCATGGTTTAGCATGTCGAACGAAGTTCAACATATTTCTTCTGGATAACCCATGTAGAAAGGTAGAACTGGCAGAGCCACAATATATAATGGAGAACTCATCGAGGATATTCCTGTTGTGATCTTTTGATCCAACAAACTTCTGCCATAAGCGGGTCATAGTATTTGGAAGAAGGAAATACCACGGACCTCGAGGACTATCGCAAAGTTACTAATAACCTAAGGGAGCTAGCAATTACTATCAACATGAAGTAAGTAGGGTGAATCTCGGGTTCAAAACCCAGGAATAGAATACCTACTACTAAGTGGCATCACGGGATGCTTTCGAGAATAAAGGCCAGAATCATCACACTGGGATCACAAAACATGGCTAGACTACTAGATGATCCCCTAAGACACCTAGGGTCATAATAAAAACTCCAACATATATGTCGAGGCAATAGAGTACCTCAACTCAACAATTTGTGTGATTAACCTGGCATAGAAGAACATCGAAACCAGAGGGAAAGGATTTTGCAAGTGCATCAGATTGTTTAGAAACCTGGGATGACTCGGACAGCATAACGGCTGTAAATGCTCGAAAAGATTTGAGACATGCTGCCAATATGGTGGCATAACCACTCAGAAGCACAATATCAAGGTTTTCAGATAAAAAATTATCATACGGAAGTAATAGGAACTTAACTGAGGCTTGAAACCAACAATCCTATGAGTCTACGGATTAGTAACACGTGATCCTGATAGACATAAGAGAAAGCCTAGTTCCTTAACCCCGTAGGAAAGATAATATGACTCGGATCAGAAGGCATAAGGTATAAGGAGTAAAAAGAGCCTTACGTTCCATCCCACAATCAATTCCCTTATATAACTAAAGAATTTCTAGACTCAACTTCGACCAGTTTGGCTTGGTAATCCTACAGGCAGTCAAGCTCTGATACCAAAGCTGTCAGGACCCCGACTCAATGCCACATCGATCTAGCATGTAACACCTCATATCACTTTGCGGCCTCACGCACGGTATCCCCACGGGTGTCGCCTTACCTTTGCCCGGGACCGTTTGCGCCTTTTGGCACACGTATATGATAGTGTCGCTAGCATCCATATGATAAGGAGCCCGGGCTGACATGGCTAGTCGTAGACCCAAAGTGGCACAAACTTACAGGGACAGGCATCCATGACCCAGCATCGAACGTGTCGGTCATCAGCGAGTGAATCCAGGCTGTAGCGCTGGGCTAGCAGGACTCCGGTGAACCGGGCTGTAGCGGGCTAACAGGACTCCGGTATTCATCACGTGACATTTCCCCGAAGGGACAGACACAGGAACGAAGAAGGACACATGCCGGCCAGCCTAAGTGTTCCGGAGCAGTAGCAAGCTACCATGGCTCAGTGGAAACACTAGGAGACATTTCCCGGTAAGAGAGGCTACTAAGGATAAACAACTAGATAGTCAGATCCCACACATACCAAGCATTTCAATAACATACACACAATATGCTCGATATGTGCAAATACAACATGGCATCACAACATGACTCTACAACTCAAGTATTTATTCAATAGGCTCTGAGGAGCGAGATATTACAATCATGGGTCTCATGACCCAACATCAAAGCATACAAGTCAAAGCACATGCGGAAGCTTAACATGTCTGGGTACAGACATCTACAAAAGAAAAAGGCTGAGAAGCCTGACTGTCTATTAGATCCTGCCGAGGGCACAAGATCGTAGCTGAGGTAACAAGCTAAACATCGAAGTCCACGAGGAACTACTAGCGAGACTGACGTCTCTCTGCAAAAACATAAATTAAGCAACGTGAGTACAAATGTACCCAGCAAGACTTATATCAGAACTAACTACATATGCATCATTATCAACAAGGGGATGGTGGGGTTTAACTGCAGCAAGCCAGCTTTGACTCGGTGGCTATCCTGAACTACGACTGCAAGTAACTCTTTTGAGGTGGCGCACACGAGTCCACATATTCACCATATCAATACACCACTATGGATCCGCTCCCGTCTCCCTACGAGAACGCCATCCATAGCACTCACGCTTATCTTGCGTATTTTAGAGTATCCACTTTCACTTGTCTATGAACTGTACAAGCAACCCAGAAGTCCTTTTCCGCGGACACGGCTATTCGAATAGATCATATTAACCCTGCAGGGGTGTACTTCTTCACACACGCTCTCACCACTTACCGCCGTTTACACGACATGTACTCGGCAACCTTCAAGCGGAAGCCCAGCGAGGGTGTCGGCCACGACCTGACTAACCACACAAGTCTCTCGTCCAGGTTTATCGCCTATTCGGGTTCCATCCGCAAGGAGATCCGGCCGGGGTGTCGCTCACGGCCCCAAACGATGTGTGCAGGGTTCCCAAGTCTACCATCCGGGTGCCACTTGGTACACCGGGCCACTGTGCCTAGTCTGTCCCAAGCCCACCTGTACCGGGTGCCACTTGGTAGACTACTAACACTACCTACAAACACCAGAAACTAGTTGCAACTCCTGGACAGAGATCAAGTTGATTAATAAGCCGAGAGGGGCCGAGTTACCGGAACCCAATGTGTGGTAGTAGCTGTTCATGGATCACAAACACAGAACTTAGTTCCTGAGGACGGCTGCAATGAGACAACCCACCATGTACTCCTACATGGCCTCTCACCGCTACCTTTACCAAATCGTGTTCACACACTTAGCTCTCAACAGTAGGACATGTTCACCACATTCCAATTCATCCCCGATGAATCAGACCTGACACAACTCTAAGCAATAGCAGGCATGACAAACAAGCATGAATGAGTAGGCACATCAGGGCTCAAACAACTCCTACTCATGCTAGTGGGTTTCATCTATTTACTGTGGCAATGACAGGTCATGCAAAGGATAAAGGGGTTCAGCTACCGCAGCAAGTAACAGATGAATCGGTGTTGTCCTAATGCATTAAAAGAGAGCAGGAGCGAGAGAGTGGGATTGTATCGGAATGAACAAGGGGGTTTTGCTTGCCTGGCACTTCTGAAGATAATATAGTTCTTCATCGGTGTCATCGAACTCATTGTCGGAACGTCGTCTACTGAGAAGGGACGAATACCGGCAAACAAGGAAGAACACAATCAATGCAATGCAACAATCTGATGCATGATCATGACATGGCAATATGCTGTGGTTTGAGCTAATGCAACTAGCAGCAAGTTAAATAGAGTTGGTTTGAACCCTAGGTTCAAATCCAAACTCCATATGTGATTATTCAAATGCCATTCATATGATTTGTCCTAAACAGCAGCTATAAGTTGTTCTAACATGCATGGAAATGATACAGATGGATAGATTGGATTTTTCTGATCATTTTTCATATATAAATTATCTCATTTGGAGTTACGGTTGAATTTCTACGATTTTTAGAAGTTTAGGCAATTTTCTGGAATTTTCTGAATTAAAATAAATCCAGAAAATAGCTTATTGTGTCAGCAGTGCGTCAGGGTGACGTCAGCAAGTCAAAGGCGCCAGCCCAGGTCAAACCTGACGGCTGGGACCCACGGGTCAGTGTAACAGGGCTGGTTTGGGTGGATGACATGTGGGACCAGTCAACGGCCGCGTCAGCAAAGTCAATGCTGACGTGTGGGTCCCAGTGGGTTATGAACTAATCTAAACAGAAAATTAAATTAAACTAATCAGGCGCAGGGCCCACATGGCAGTGGCACTAGGGTTGGTTTAGCTAGGTCATTAGTGGCTAATGACATGCCACGTCACCGGCCACCGGAGTTCGGCCGGCGGCGACCCGAAACGCGGCGGATGCTCACCGGAGTGGCGCTACGAGTGGTTTTGGGCCAAGCCAAGGGCACCAGAGGGTTGCCCTTGCTCGCGCGCATCCAGAGGAGGCACGCGGGAGGCGAGGGGTGGCCGGAGCTCGCCGGAGTGGAGCCCGCGGCGGCTGCCGGAGCTCGGGTTTGGGCGGAGCGAGGCTACGGAGCGCTAGGGGGCTGGCTGAGGGGCTATGCGGACTCCTGGGGCAGCTAGGAGCTCGCTAGGCTCGTCGGACTAGGCGCAGCAGCACGTCAGTGCCATGCCCAGCGTCCATGGCGGACAGCGGCGCTCGGTATGGTGGCTAGCACGGCTACAGCGCGGGAAACCAACGGGGAGAGAGGGGAAACGTAGGAGAGCTCACGGAGGGGCTAGCGGAGGAGACGACGAAGTCGGGGAAGCTCTGGACGCGCCGAATCGGCGGAGTCGATCTCCGGGCACTGGAGGTGAAGACGACGATGCTCCGGTTGGCTGGGGCCTCTTCTGGTCGCGTGTGTCAAGTGTGTTGATCCACGGGGTCGTGGCGGAGCTCAGGGATGCGGAGAGGGAGCGAGGGGGTGGGTGGTGGCCGCGGAAACGGCGAGCGGCGGCGACGGCTTCGCTCGGGCGCGTGCGGGGAGAGAGCAGAGGAGGGGAGAGCGTTCGGGAGAGAGTGAGAGGGGGCCAGGGGGCTGCGTGGCGTCGCCTGGTGCATCAAGGAGGAGCCAGGCAGGCTGGGAGGGAGGAGGTGGAGGCCTCGGGCACGCTGGCGTCGACATGCCTCTGCCTACTGGCAGAGGTTGAAGACGGTGAGGAGTTGGGCTGGGCCTCAGCCACAGTGCTGGGCCAGATGGGCCGGCCAGGTAAGTGGCCCAGGTAGGTGTCTTCTCTCTCTCTTTCTTTTATTTTCTGTTTTCTATTTTCTATCTTTGTTTCTGGATTTAGTAAAAATACTAAACCTTATCTAAAAATCCTGAAATAAATTGTGGGAAATGTTGAAATGGTTTTCAACAGCCCTCAACCATTATCAGAATTATTTGGGCAAATAAAATATTTATAACATTTAAATGCCCAAATTCAAATACTTTATGATTTAATTCAAAAATCCAAAGTGGCCTAGAAAAATGTGCACCATTTTTGACAGGGGTTCTAGACCAATTCAAAAATGATGAACTTTTCCAAAGACATTTTGGGTTCATTGAAAATGATTTTTTTTGAACCTAGTTGATTTCATTAGCTGCTAGGGTTTATCAGCCCCCATTTCAAGTTTCATAAAATTTAAACATGATGCATGGATGCTAAAGCAAAAACAAGCAAGGCCTGAACTGGGGATGTGACAGATCATGTATATAGGCATCACGTCCGTGACAAGTAGACCGAAACGATTCTGCATCTACTACTATTACTCCACTCATCGACCGCTATCCAGCATGCATCTAGAGTATTAAGTTAAAAACAGAGTAACGCCTTAAGCAAGATGACATGATGTAGAGGAATAAATTCATGCAATATGATAAATACCCCATCTTGTTATCCTCAATGGCAACAATACAATACGTGCCTTGCAACTCTTTCTGTCACTGAGTAAGGACACCGCAAGATTGAACCCAAAGCCATGCACTTCTCCCATTGCAAGAACTACCAATCTAGTTGGCCAAACCAAACGGATAATTCGAAGAGACTTGCAAAGATAACGCAATCATACATAAAAGAATTCAGAGAAGAATCAAACATTTTCCATAGATAAGTTGGATCATAAACCCACAATTCATCGGTATCAACAAACACACCGCAAAAAGAAGATTGCATCGAATAGATCTCCACGAGAGAGGGGGAGAACATTGTATTGAGATCCAAAAAGAGAGAAGAAGCCATCTAGCTACTCGCTATGGACCCGAAGGTCTGAAGTAAACTACTCACACTTCATCGGAGGGGCTATGGTGTTGATGTAGAAGCCCTCCGTGGTGGATGCCCCCTCCGGCGGAGCTCTGGAACAGGCCCCAAGATGGGATCTCGTGGATACAGAAGGTTGCGGCGGTGGAATTAGGTTTTTGGCTCCGTCTCTGATCATATGGGGATACGTAGGTATATATAGGAGGAAGGAGTACGTCGGTGGAGCTCCGAGGGGCCCACGAGGTAGGGGGGCGCGCCCAGGGGGGCGCGCCCTCCACCCTCGTGACCTCCTCGGAAGCTTCTTGGAGTAGGGTCCAAGTCTCCTGGATCACGTTCGGTGAGAAAATCACGTTCCCGAAGGTTTCCTTCCTTTTGGACTCCCTTTGATATTTCGTTTCTTTGAAACACTGAAATAGGCAAAAAACAGCAATTCTGGGTTGGGCCTCCGGTTAATAGGTTAGTCCCAAAAATAATATAAAAGTGGAAAATAAAGCCCAATATAGTCCAAAACAGTAGATAAAGTAGCATGGAGCAATCAAAAATTATAGATACGTTGGAGACGTATCAAGCATCCCCAAGATTAATTCCTGCTCGTCCTCGAGTAGGTAAATGATAAAAAAGAATTTTTGATGCGGAGTGATACTTTGGCATAATTTCAATGTAAATCTTCTTAATCATGGCATGAATATTTAGATCCGAAAGATTCAAGATAAAAGTTCATATTGACATAAAAATAATAATACTTCAAGCATACTAATTAAACAATTATGTCATCTCAAAATAACATAGCCAAAGAAAGTTCATCCCTACAAAATCATATAGTTAGGCTATGCTTCATTTTCGTCACACAAAGATGTTCCCAACTTCTATACCCCCGATGACAAGCCAAGCAATTGTTTCATACTCAAATAATCTCAAACTCTTTCAACCTTCACGCAATATATGAGCGCGAGCCATGGATATAGCACTATGGGTGGAATAGAATATGATGATGGGGATTGTGTGGAGAAGATAAAAAGGGAGAAAGTCTCATATTGACGAGGATAATCAACGGGCTATGGAGATGCCCATCAATTGATGTCAACATGAGGAGTAGGGATTGCCATGCAACGGATGCACTAGAGCTATGAATGCTCAACAAAAGAAAACTAGTGGGTGTGCATCCAACTTGCTTGCTCACGAAGACCTAGGGCATTTTGAGGAAGCCCATCATTGGAATATACAAGCTAAGTTCTATAATGAAAAATTCCCACTAGTATAAACAAGACAATTTATGAGACTCACTATATGAAAAATGTGGTGCTACTTTGAAGCACAAATATATGAGACTCACTACATGAAGAACAAGGTGCTATTTTGAAGCACAAGTGTGGTAAAAGGATAGTAACATTGCCCCTTCTCTCTTTTTATCTCTTTTTTTTATTGGCCTTTCTCCTTTTTTATTGGCCTTTCTCTCTTTTTTTCGTCCGGAGTCTCATCCCGACTTGTGGGGGAATCATAGTCTCCATCATCCTTTCCCTCACTAGGGCAATGTTCTAATAATGATGATCATCACACTTCTATTACAACAACTTGATATTACAACTCGAAACTAGAACAAGATATGACTCTATATGAATGCCTCCGGCGGTGTACCGGGATGGTGCAATGAATCAAGAGTGACATGTATGGAAAATAATGCATGGTGGCTTTGCCACAAATACGATGTCAACTACAAGATCATGCGATGGCAATATGACAAAAGTAATGCATGTCACGATGATGATGGTGGAAGTTGCATGGCAATATATCTTGGAATGGCTATGGGAATGCCATGATAGGTAGGTATGGTGGTTGTTTGAGGAAGATAAAAGGAGGTTTATGTGTGATAGAGTGTATCGTATCACGGGGTTTGGATGCACCGGCGAAGTTTGCACCAACTCTCAAGGTGAGAAAGGGAAATGCACAGTACCGAAGAGGCTAGCAAAGGCGGAAAGGTGAGAGTGCGTATAATCCATGGACTCAACATTAGTCAAAAGAACTCATATACTTATTGCAAAAATTTATAAGTCATCAAAAATTCAAATACTACGTGCATGCTCCTAGGGGGATAGATTGGTAGGAAAAGACCATCGCTCGTCCCCGACCGCCACTCATAAGGATGCACAAGCCAGGTACACTTCATGTTTCAAATTTGTTACACAACTTTAACCATACGTGCATGCTACGGGATTTGCTAACTTCAACACAAGTATTTCTCAAATTCACAACTATTCAAATAGCACGACTTTGATATTATCACCTCCATATCTCAAAACAATTATCAAGCATCAAACTTAATTTAATTCACTCAAAAAAGAGAAAGTTTCACAAATCTTGAACACCAAGTATATTAACATTAAGCAAATTAGCATGCTATTAATGACTCTCAAAATAATCTAAGTGAAGCATGAGAGATCAAGTTTCTTTAAAACAAATCCACCACCATGCTCTAAAAGATCTAAGTGAAGCACTAGAGCAAAAAATTATCACGCTCTAAAGATATAAGTGAAGCACATAGAGCAAAGCTATCAAGCTCAAAAGGTATAAGTGAAGCACATAGAGTATTCTAACAAATTCCAAATCATGTATGGCTCTCTCAAAAGGTGTGTACAGCAAGGATGATTGTGGTAAACTAATCAAGCAAAGACACAAATAATACAAGACGCTCCAAGCAAAACACATATCATGTTGGTGAATAAAAATATAGCTCCAAGTAAATTACCGATGGAAGTGGACGAAAGAGGGGATGCCTTCTGGGGCATCCCCAAGCTTTGACTTTTTGGTGTCCTTGGATTATCTTGGGGGTGCCATGGGCATCCCCAAGCTTAGGCTCTTGCCACTCCTTGTTCCATAATCCATCAAAAGAATTCACCCAAAACTTGAAAACTTCACAACACAAAACTCAACAGAAATCTCGTGAGCTCCGTTAGAGAAAGAAAACAAAAAACTACTTCAAGGTACTATAATGAACTCATTCTTTATTTATATTGGTGTTAAACCTACTGTATTCCAACTTCTCTATGGTTTATAAACTAATTTACTAGTCATAGATTCATCAAAATAAGCAAACAACACACGAAAAACAGAATCTGTCAAAAACAGAACAGTCTGTAGTAATCCTCAGGCAACTCTCCCTGGGTCATATAGGCCAAATATGACACTGTCCAATCTGGGATGACGTGAAGAGTTGCCACCAGCTGTGCCTCCCGGTCTGGCACTGCTAGTTCTTCCTCTGTAGGTACCTTGACAGAAGGATTATGCAAAACATCGAGGAAGGTGTTAGGCGGCACCGGCTTACGTTGAGATCCCAACCGGCTTAAAGCATCAGCCGCCTCATTCTTCCTTCGATCAATGTGCTCCACTTGATAACCTTTGAAGTGCCCAACCACAGCATCTACTTCACGACGATAAGCCGCCATAAGGGGATCCTTGGAGTCCCACTTGCCTGACACCTGTTGGGCCACGAGATCTGAATCGCCCAAGCACCTTACCCGGCTCAAATTCATCTCTTTGGCCATCCGGAGACCATGGAGTAAGGCCTCGTACTCAGCTGCATTATTAGTACAAGGAAACATAAGCCGGAGCACATAACAAAATTTGTCACCTCGAGGGGAAGTTAAAACAACTCCAGCCCCCGAGCCTTCTAACTGCCTGGACCCATCAAAGTGAATAGTCCAATATGTGTTATCTGGCTTCTCCTCAGGTGCCTGCAACTCTGTCCACTCATTGATAAAATCCACCAAAGCTTGAGACTTAATAGCAGTACGTGGCATATATTTCAAACCATGAGGCCCAAGCTCAATCGCCCATTTGGCGACCCGTCCTGTGACCTCCCTATTCTGATGATGTCTCCCAAGGAGGCAGAACTTACCACAGTTATAAGATGACTTTGGAAGTACTGCTTCAACTTTCGGTTTGCCATGAACACTCCGTAAACAAGTTTCTGCCAATGTGGATACCTTTGTTTAGACTCAATGAGCACCTCACTGATGTAATAAACCGGCTGTTGAACCGGATGCTCCTTGCCAGCTTCCTTACGCTCTACCACGATGGCAACACTAACGGCTCGTGAATTAGCAGCCACATATAACAGCAATGGCTCCTTATCAATGGGAGCCGCAAGGATTGGTGGCTCAGACAACTGTCTCTTTAAATCTTCCAAAGCAGTATCAGCCGCATCACTCCAGACAAAAGTGTCCGTTTTCTTCATCATTTGATACAGTGGTAGGGCCTTCTCACCTAACCGGCTTATGAACCGGCTTAAAGCAGCAACACGACCCGCCAGCCGCTGAACATCATTGATGCACGCCGGTTTAGCCAGAGAGTTAATTGCCTTGATCTTCTCCGGGTTAGCTTCAATGCCTCTGTTTGAGACCAGAAAACCCAAGAGCTAGCCTGCAGGTACACCAAATACACACTTGGCCGGGTTAAGCATCATCTTATAAACCCGAAGATTATCAAAGGTCTCTTTCAAGTCAGATATCAAGGTTTCCTTCTCTCTGGACTTCACCACGATGTCATCCACATAAGCATGAACATTGCGCCCAATTTGATCGTGTAAACAGTTCTGCACACATCGGTGATAAGTCGCATGATGTCTACTACACAACCTTCTTCTTGTAGACGTTGTTGGGCCTGCAAGTGCATAGGTTTGTAGGACAGTAGCAAATTTCCCTCAAGTGGATGACCTAAGGTTTATCAATCCATAGGAGGCGTAGGATGAAGATGGTCTCTCTCAAACAACCCTGCAACCAAATAACAAAAAGTCTCTTGTGTCCCCAACACACCCAATACAATGGTAAATTGTATAGGTGCACTAGTTCGGCGAAGAGATGGTGATACAAGTGCAATATGGATGGTAGATATAGCTTTTTGTAATCTGAAATAATAAAAACAGCAAGGTAACTAATGATAGAAGTGAGCGTAAACGGTATTGCAATGATAGGAAACAAGGCCTAGGGTTCATACTTTCACTAGTGCAAGTTCTCTAAACAATAATAACATAGATAGATAATATGACAAGCCCTCAACATGCAACAAAGAGTCACTCCAAAGCCACTAATAGTGGAGAACAAACATAGAGATTATGGTAGGGTACGAAACCACCTCAAAGTTATTCTTTCGGATCAATCTATAAAAGAGTTCGTACTAGAATAACACCTTAAGACACAAATCAACCAAAACCCTAATGTCACCTAGATACTCCATTGTCACCTCAAGTATCCGTGGGCATGATTATACGATATGCATCACACAATCTCAGATTCATCCAACCAACATAAAAGTACTTCAAAGAGTGCCCCAAAGTTTCTATCGGAGAGTCAAGAACATGTGCCAACCCCTATGCATAGGTTCCCAATGTCACGAAACCCGCAAGTTGATCACCAAAACATACATCAAGTGGCACATGATATCCCATTGTCACCACAGATAATCATGGCAAGACATACATCAAGTGTTCTCATAAAAGACTCAATCTGATAAGATAACTTCAAAGGGGAAACTCAATTCATCACAAGAGAGTAGAGGGGGAGAAACATCATAAGATCCAACTACAATAGCAAAGCTTGGGATACATCAAGATCGTGCCATAGACGGAACACGAGAGAGAACACGAGAGAGAGAGATCAAACACATAGCTACTGGTACATACCCTCAGCCCCGAGGGTGAACTACTCCCTCCGCGTCATGGATAGCGCCGGGATGATGAAGATGGCCACCGGTGATGGGATCCCCCTCCGGCAGGGCACCGGAACGGGCTCCTGAGAGGTTTTTGGTGGCTACAGAGGCTTGCGGCGGCGGAACTCCCGATCTATCTTCTGTTCTGGAAGTTTTAGAATATATTGGTATATATAGGAGGAAGAAATACGTCAGGGGAGCCACGAGGGCCCCACGAGGGTGGAGGGCGCGCCCAGGGGGTGGGCGCCCCCCCCCCCTATGTAACGCCCCGGATTCGACGCGCCAGGTGTCCGCCAGTTATTCGCCGTAGTTGCCTTGTCATTTGCTTGCGTGTTGCATTTTATCATGTCGTCATGTGCATCTCATTTTGCATACGTGTTCGTCTCATGCATCCGAGCATTTTCCCCGTTGTCCGTTTTGCAATCCGGCACTCCTATGTCCTCCGGCGCCCCCTTTTGCCTCTTTTCATGTGCGGGTGTTAAACGTCCTCGGAATGGACCGTGATTTGCTAAGCAGCCTTGGTACACCATAGGTAGACCGCCTGTCAAGTTTCGTGCCATTTGGAGTCCGTTTGATACTCGAACGGTTAACCGGTAACCGTAAAGGCCTCTTTTGTGTGCAGCCCAACACCCATCCAAAGTGGCCCAAAACCCATCCAAACCCCCTCCATGCTCTCGGTCGTTCAATCACGATCGCGTGGCCAAAAACCGCACCTCATTTGGAGTCTCCTAGCTCCTTCTAGCTATAAATAGGTGCCTCCTCCTCCATTTTCACGGATGAACCCTAGCCCCGCTCCTCTCGCCCGCCGGACACGTCCGATCTGGGCCGGACATGTCCAGCGCCGCCGCCCGTCCAATCTGCCCGCGCCACGTGTCCTCGCCGCCGCCGTTCCCATCGTGCGCCGCCGCGGGCCCGCGAGGCCCGAGGCTGGCCCGCCCCGGGCCAGATCTGGGCCGCCGCCCCGAGCCCCGCGCCCGCTCGCCGGAGC
>NC_041391.1:358210568-358308987 GCF_002162155.2 Triticum dicoccoides | reverse complement strand
GCCGGCCGTCGACCCCGCCGTCCTCCTCCGGCAGCCGCGCCCCGCCGGCGCCCGTCCGGCCACCGGATCCGGCGCCCCTCGTCGCCCCGCGCCCCGGATCCGACCGGACCCATCTCCGGCGCCCTCTTCTTCCTCTCCGGCCGCCTTCTACCGCAACTTAGGCGAGAGCCCCGGCCATCCTCGGATTCCGTGCAACCAGAGGTTTACCCCAATTTCGCCTAAGTCCCTGGGATTTTGACATTATCATGCCATGTTCAACGCATCATAACTTGTTGCATGCTGTTGCGTTTCGTGCGTGTAATATGTCAAAATGTTCGTTGTGAGATGCTCTACATTTCATTACATTGCATCATGTCCATTTGAGTTCATCTTGATGCCCAAATCATCGTTGCAAGAGTGCTATATGATGTTAATCTGCTGAAATTGTTATAACTTGGTGATTTGTCATTTTGTTGCTTTTGATGTGTGCCTCCTATGAGCTTGGTGTCTACATGTGTTTTGATATATGTCATGCCATATTTATAGTGGTTCCATCCATGTATTTTTGTGGGTCCTATAGTGAGTTCATAGAGCTTGTTAAGTAGTGTACTTGCTGTTACTGTTTTGCTTGTCTGAATCTGCTATATCATGATGCTATGTTAACCTGCTGCTACAAGTCATTCTATGCATAATCTGGAGATATTCACTGAGGAGTCATGCTCTATCCATTCATGCCCCTGGTTGCATTTATACCCTGTTGTAGCTTGTTGTAATCTTGCTCTCAAAGTTGCTAAATAATGTTGCTGTCAGCCTGTTAACATGAAGTTCAGTTTTGCCATGTATTTTTCTAGTGATCCATGCACCCTATGAACTTGTTCTTGCCATGCTTAGCTTCACAAAAATGTCTTATTACTGTTGGTTGCCTTGCCATGCCATGTATTGCTCTGTGGTGAGTGTTTCAAGCTCACCAACATGCCCACTTATTGTTCTTCCTGCCATGTCTGAATCTGTCATATAACTTGCTATGTTTACATGGGTGCCATCATATCTTCTGTGACTTTTTAGCTCATGTTCAGTAAGGGACTTTTGTTATATGCAATTAGTAGATTCATGCCATTCCTCTGTATGCCATGATAAGTTCATGTAACATGTTGTTTGATAGCTCTAAACATTGCAACCTGATGTTATTTTCTGCTAAGCCTGAAACTGTTATTATTTGCAATCTTGCCATGTCATTTTGAGCATGTTCTAGTAGTTTCTGGAGATAGCTCAGTGTTCATGTTTTGTCATGCTTTACCTGTACTTCATGCCCATGCCTTTTGTTATTATGTTGAGGTGCTGTAGAATATTGTTTTGATGTTTGTAAGATGCCTAGTTGCTATTTTGGACAGCTTGTCCTTTAAACTTGTATAGAGTGTATATGTTGAACCCTTGCTCCGTTTTGAGTGTGCTTTATATGAAACTTGCTTGATTTTGCATGTAATTTCATATTATCATGTTGCATCCTTGTTTGGAGGTGTTTACTTGATGTTTGGATGCATTTAGCATCAATGCCATGTTTAACTTGTTTTGCTCATATCTTCTAGGTCGTAGCTCCGAACTAAATGAACTTTATATGTAACTTGACTAGAATTTCGTGTAGATCATCGTGGTGCATCTTAACTTGCTGTTTAACAACTTGAACATAAGGTTTATTCAGTTCTGGACCAATTTCTAAATTTGCATATGGGGACTTACCGGATTTGTTATATGTTGTTTCCGGCCTCATTTAAACTTGCTTTGATGTGTTGTTCTTGTTTGCATCATATCTTGCCATGAGTAGCTTCATGTAGCCTTTGTCATGCATCATACTTGGTTGAGCATCATGCCTTGTCATGTGTGGTGTGTTTACTATGTTGTGTGCTTCTTCTCGATAGTTCCCGTTTCGTTGCGATCGTGAGGATTCGTTCATCTACGCTTGGTTCATCTTCGTGGCTTCATCTTCTTCATGGACTCATTCTTCTTCCTAGCGGGATTTCAGGCAAGATGACTGCTACCCTGGATCTCACTACTATCATTGCTATGCTAGTTGCTTCGTTCTATCGCTTTGTTGCGCTACCTATCTTTTGCTCTTCAAGCCTCCCAAATTGCCATGAACCTCTAACCTTTGACACCCTTCCTAGCAAACCGTTGTTTGGCTATGTTACCGCTTTGCTCAGCCCCTCTTATAGCATTGTTAGTTGCAGGTGAAGTTGAAGATTGCTCCATGGTGGACATGATTATGTTGGGATATCACAATATCTCTTATTTAATTAATGCATCTATATACTTGGTAAAGGGTGGAAGGCTCGGCCTTATGCCTGGTGTTTTGTTCCACTCTTGCTGCCCTAGTTTCCGTCATACCGGTGTTATGTTCCCGGATTTTGCGTTCCTTACGCGGTTGGGTGATTTATGGGACCCCCTTAACAGTTCGCTTTGAATAAAACTCCTCCAGCAAGGCCCAACCTTGATTTTACCATTTGCCTCACCTAGCCCTTTTTCCCTTGGGTTTCCGGAGCCCGAGGGTCATCTTTATTTACCCCCCCCCCCCGGGCCAGTGCTCGTCGTGAGTGTTGGTCCAACCTGTCAGCCGCCGGTGGCCACCAGGGGCAACTCTGGGATGGCCTACCGGAAGTTTGGACAATCCGGTGTGCCCTGAGAACGAGATATGTGCAGCTCCTATCAGGATTTGTCAGCACATTCGGGCGGCTTTGCTGGTCTTGTTTTACCATTGTCGAAATGTCTTGTAAACCGGGATTCCGAGACTGATCGGGTCTTCCTGGGAGAAGGTATATCCTTTGTTGATCGCGAGAGATTATCATGGGCAAAGTTGAGACACCCCTACAGGGTTTAAACTTTCCAGAGCCATGCCCGCGGTTATGTGGCAGATGGGAATTTGTTAATATCCGGTTGTAGATAACTTGACACCAGATCCGAATTAAAACGCATCAACCGTGTGTGTAGTCGTGATGGTCTCTTTCCGGCGGAGTCCGGGAAGTGAACACGGTCTTTGGGTTATGTTTGACGTAAGTAGGAGTTCAGGATCACTTCTTGATCATTGCTAGTTGACGACCGTTCCTTTGCTTCTCTTCTCGCTCTTATTTGCGTATGTTAGCCACCATATATGCTTAGTCGCTGCTACAACCTCACCACTTTACCCCTTCCTTTCCCATTAAGCTTTGCTAGTCTTGATACCCATGGTAATGGGATTGCTGAGTCCTCGTGGCTCACAGATTACTACAACAACAGTTGCAGGTACAGGTTATGCGATGACCATGACGCGAGAGCGATGTTTGCTTGTTTTGGAGTTCTTCTGCTTCTTCTTCGATCAGGGGATAGGTTCCAGGTCAACAGCCTGGGCTAGCAGGGTGGATGTCGTTCGAGTTTCTGTTTGTGTTTCATCTGTAGTTGGATGGTGCTCTTATGTAAGATGATGTTGTATTCATGTGGCATTGTATGCCTTATGCAGGTATCCCTATCTATTAGGTAATGTTGATGTAATGATATCCACCTTGCAAAAGCGTCTTCAAGATGCGCTTCTATCCTTGGTGGGACCTTCGAGTTCCTTTAGGATAGGGTCGCATCTTGGGCGTGACACCCTACCTCGTGCCTTCCTCATTTATTTCTTGATGTGGACTCCAAGTCTCCCGGGTTGCTTTCCTTCCAAAAATAACTTCTCCAGTTGATTTCGTTCCGTTTCGACTCCGTCTGATATTCCTTTTCTTCGAAATACTGAAACAGGCAATAAAACAGCAATATGAGCTGGGCCTCTGGTTAATAGGTTAGTCCCAAAAGTAATATAAAAGTGTATAATAAAGCCCATAATCATTCAAAATAGATAATAAAATAGCATGAATGCTTCATAAATTATAGATGTGTTGGAGACGTATCAGCATCCCCAAGCTTAATTCCTGCTCGTCCTCGAGTAGGTAAATGATAAAGAAAAAATTTATGAAGTGTGAATGCTAGAAGGTGCACAAGTTTGATCAATGATAATTTCAATCACCTTTTCTAGCATGATTATATGTCATAACAGTAGTTCATCTCATAAAACTTTTAATGATCAAGTAACAAGCTATTCACATGTTAAAGCATAGACCATAAACTTTCTTGAAAACTAGCAAACTTCATTCTCAGTCATCAAACAATTGCAATTAATCTTATTTTCAGGAATAGCAAACTTCACATACTCAACTATCATATAGTCTTCTACAATTGCTAACACTCACGCAATACTAATGGTTATGGAGTTTCAATCGGACACTGAGAAAGATAGGGGCTTATAGTGTTGCCTCCCAACGTATTCAGCTTTGGGTGATGTCAACAATAATAGTTCATGCTAACTTACATCCAATTGGATATATATATCAGGATCACCCCAACACAAAGTGCTTGCCAAAGGATAAAATGAAAAAGGGAAAGGTGAATATCACCTTGACTCTTGCATAAAGTAAAAGACATAAAGTAAAAGACATAAAGTAAAAGATAGGCCCTTCGCACAAGGAAGCAGGGATTTGCAGAGGTGCCAGAGCTCGATTTTGAAATAGAGATGAAAATAATTTTGAGAGGTATACTTTCATTGTCAACATAACGACCAAGAGCTTCCAATATCTTCCACACTACATACATTATAGGCGGTTCCCAAACAGAAAGGTAAAGATTTTTACTCCCCCTCCTCCAACAATCATCAATCCATGGCTTGCCCGAAACAACGGGTGCCTCCAACTAACATCAAACCTGGGGGAGTTTTGTTTGCAATTATTGTTGATTTGATTTTGATCTTTTGATCATGGGACTGGGCATCCCGGTTACCAGCCTTTTTCTCGTGAATGATGAGCGGAGTCCACTCATCGTGAGAATAACCCACCTAGCATGGAAGATACTGCTAAACCATAGTCGCTACATGAGCGATTCGGGCATACAAAACAGATTATTATTTGAAGGTTTAGAGTTTGGCACATGCAAATTTACTTGGAACGGCAGGTAAATACCGCATATAGGTAGGTATGGTGGACTCTCATGGCAAAACTGGGTTTAAGGATATTTGGAAGCACAAGTAGTATCTCTACTTGGTGCAAGGAATTTTGGCTAGCATGAGAGGGAAAGGCAAGCTCAACATGTTTGAATGATCCATGACAATATACTTTAACTGAGATGCGAGAAAACATAACACATTACGTTGTCTTCCTTGTCCAACATCAACTCTTTAGCATGTCATACTTAATGAGTGCTCACAATTATAAAAGATGTCTAAGATAGTTTTATATGTGAAATCTCTCTTCCTTCAATATTCTTTCATGAATTATTCAAATGACCAATACAATGCTTGCTAACCTTCAATAAATTTACAACCTCTACTTCTTAGTTGTGAAGTCATAACTCCCCATGGGATAAGCAAATGAGACATATATAATTTCAGATTTATGACATTCAACTCATTCAAACATTTACTCATAGGATATAAGTGAAGCACACGAGTAAATGACAAACTACTCCATCAAGATATAAGTGAAGATCAATGAGTAGCTAAATAATTATGCAACTATGCGAAGACTCTATCTCATTAATAATTTCAGATCTTGATACTTTATTCAAACAGCAAGCAAAGCTAAAGAAAACTACATTGCAAGGATAGCACAACTCATGTGAAGAAGCAAAAACTTAGGCTCAACCGATACTAACCGATAGTTGTTGAAGAAGAGAGGTGGGATGCCTACCGGGGCATCCCCAAGCTTAGATGCTTGAGACTTCTTGAAATATTATCTTGGGGTGCCTTGGGCATCCCCAAGCTTGAGCTTTTGTGTCTCCTTAATTCCTCTCATATCATGGTTTCTCTTTTTATCAAAAGCTTCATTCACAACCAACTCAACAAGAACTCATGAGATAGGTTAGTATAAACCAATGCAAAACCTTATCATTTCCTACTGTAACAAATTTATCAGAGCTCAATATGCAAAAAGATTCAACATTATACCATTCTCTGACTTTTCTAGGGAATTTTTGCAACAGTGGTAAACTTTCTGTTTTCAAACAGCAACATGTATACTAGCAAAATAAGCATGGCAAAGGCTATCCTTGACTTTTTTATTGAAACTAAAGATGCAAAACATTAATCTAAACAACAGCAAGCAAAAACTAACAAAAGTAAATGACGCTTCATGCAAAACACATATCATGTGGTGAATAAAAATATAGCTCCAAGTAAAGTTACCGATGAACGAAGACGAAAGAGGGGATGCCATACGGGGCATCCCCAAGCTTAGGCTCTTGGTTGTCCTTGAATATTACCTTGGGGTGCCTTGGGAATCCCCAAGATTAGGCTCTTGCCACTCCTTATTCCATAGTCCATCGAATCTTTACCCAAAACTTGAAAACTCCACAACACAAAACTCAACAGAAAACTCGTAAGCTCCGTTAGTATAAGAAAATAAAACCACCATTTAGGTACTGTAATGAACTCATTCTAAATTCATATTGGTGTAATATCTACTGTATTCCAACTTATCTATGGTTCATACCCTCCTATACTACTCATAGATTCATTAAAATAAGCAAACAACACATAGAAAACAGAATCTATCAAAAACAGAACAGTCTGTAGTAATCTATATCAAACGTATACTTCTGGAACTACAAAAATTATACCAAATTAGGAAGTCCTAAGCAATTCGTGTAACAATCCATAGCAAAAAGAATCAGATCAAGATCATGTTTCTGTTAATTAACAAAACTAATTTACTGGGTGCAAAAGTTTCTGATTTTCAGCAGGATCAACACAACTATCACCGTAAGACATCCTAAAGGTCTTACTTGACACTTTATTGAAACAAAACCTATAAAACATGATTATTACAGTAGCATAATCATGTGAACACGCAAAACAGTAAGGATAAGTATTGGGTTGTCTCCCAACAAGTGCTTTTCTTTAATACCTTTCTAGCTAGGCATGATGATGACAATGATGCTCACATAAAATAAGAATTGAAACACAACGGAAGCATCATGAAGCATATGACTAGCACATTTAAGTCTAACCCACTTCCTATGCATAGGGATTTTGTGAGCAAACAACTTATGGGAACAATAATCAACTAGCATACGAAGGTAACACAAGTATAGCTTCAAGAATTTAAGCACATAGAGAGGAAACTTGACATTATTGCAATTCCTACAAGCATATGTTCCTCCCTCATAATAATTTTCAGTAGCATCATGAATGAATTCAACAATATAACCAGCACCTAAAGCATTCTTTTCATGATCTACTTGCATAGAAAATTCACTACTCTCCACATAAGCAAAATTCTTCTCATGAATAATAGTGGGAGTATCATAAGAGACTTGAACACTAAAAATTGTTTCCACATTAAAAGAGTAATGTTCAGAAAAAGGGTAATCATAATCATGACAAGATTTGTAAATATAATCATCACTACTTTTTATAGCATAAGTTTCATCACAATAATCATCATAAGTAGCAACTTCGTTCTCATCATAATCGATTGAAACCTCTCCCAAGATAGTGGAATCACTAAATAAAGTTGACACTCTTCCAAATCCACTTTCGTATTCATCACAATAAAATTCAACATCCTCCAAAATAGTGGGATTACTACTTCCTAAAGTTGACTCTCTTCCGAACCCACTTTCATCAGTATAATTATCATAGGTAGGAGGCATGCTATTATCATAACAACTTTGCATATCACAAATTGGAATGCTAAAAATATCATCTTCATTAAACATAGCATCCCCAAGCTTGGGACAAACATTAATTCCAGCAAATATATTCTCAAATATTTCATCCTCATCAAACATAGCTTCCCCAAGCTTGGGCCCTTTCATATCATAAGCATAATCACTCTCATCATTAAAAATATGGATAGCACCAATAGTATAGAAATTATCATCATCACAAGTAGTAGTAGGAGCAACATCATTTGGGAGGGATACCTTTTTACCTTTGTTGCTCCTTCTTTTCTTTTTCTTCTTCACATTATGTGTAGGTTCAACCTTCCTCTTTTAGCTCCTTATTGATGAGATTGGATGAATAGAAAGCTCCTCCTCGTTACCTGATTCATCATAAGAAATAATAGGAGGAGATTGGGAAGTCTCTTCCCTTTCGTTAGCATTCTTTTCATCCTCTATTTGTTTTCTTTTCTTTATGTAATTGGCAATATAAGGATTTTCAATGCAATTCACTGCACAATACATATAAATTTCTTCTAGATCAAAACCAAGAAGTTTGTAACAGGCAAATTCTGGAAGATAATTAGTTAAACGTTTCATTTCTTCGCAACCCATAAGCAAGCTAAGCTCATTATAATGTGCAAGGGAAATCAACTCATCACAATTTTTGGACATGATTAGATCATGAAACAATTTGCATCGGATAGCTAAATGACCACTTTCATTGCAAAGTCCACAAGTACGGCCAAGAAAATTTAAATTTTCAGCACAAACATCTAGCCTTTCTTGCAACAATTTAGTTTCTAAGTGCTTATGCCTCTTGCAATAAATATCTTCTCTATTTGGTGTGTTCATGCAAACATGCACTCCACAAAATTTGACATGCTCATAAGAGATATTTTCATCATAACTAGTGCAATCATCATTAGCATCATGGATATTCAAAGAATTCGTACTAACAACATTGCAATCATGCTCATCATTCAAAGATTTAGTGCCAAACAATTTAGAGATTTCTTCTTCTAGCACTTGAGCACAATTATCCTTTCCATCATACTCATGAAAGATATTAAAAATGTGAAGCGTGTGAGACAAACTTAACTCCATTTTTTTGTAATTTTCTTTTATAAACTAGACTAGTGCTAAAACAAGAAACAAAAAGATTCGATTGCAAGATCTAAAGATATACCTTCAAGCACTCACCTCCCCGGCAACGGCGCCAGAAAAGAGCTTAGTTGACGGGGTGTGAGTGAGTGCCCTTTACCTTTGCCTCCCCGGCAACGGCGCCAGAAAATATCTTGATGTCTACTACACAACCTTCTTCTTGTAGACGTTGTTGGGCCTGCAAGTGCACAGGTTTGTAGGATAGTAGCAAATTTCCCTCAAGTGGATGACCTAAGGTTTATCAATCCGTAGGAGGCATAGGATGAAGATGGTCTCTCTCAAACAACCCTGCAACCAAATAACAAAAAGTCTCTTGTGTCCCCAACACACCCAATACAATGGTAAATTGTATAGGTTCACTAGTTCGGCGAAGAGATGGTGATACAAGTGCAATATGGATGGTAGATATAGGTTTTTGTAATCTGATATAATTAAAACAGCAAGGTAACTAATGATAAAAGTGAGCGTAAACGGTATTGCAATGATAGGAAACAAGGCCTAGGGTTCATACTTTCACTAGTGCAAGTTCTCTCAACAATAATAACATAGATAGATAATATGACAAGCCCTCAACATGCAACAAAGAGTCACTCCAAAGCCACTAATAGCGGAGAACAAACGTAGAGATTATGGTAGGGTACGAAACCACCTCAAAGTTATTCTTTTGGATCAATCTATAAAAGAGTTCGTAATAGAATAACACCTTAAGACACAAATCAACCAAAACCCTAATGTCACCTAGATACTCCATTGTCACCTCAAGTATCCGTGGGCATGATTATACGATATGCATCACACAATCTCCGATTCATCCAACCAACATAAAAGTACTTCAATGAGTGCCCCAAAATTTCTATCGGAGAGTCAAGAATGTGTGCCAACCCCTATGCATAGGTTCCCAATGTCACGAAACCCGCAAGTTGATCACCAAAACATACATCAAGTGGCACATGATATCCCATTGTCACCATAGATAATCACGGCAAGACATACATCAAGTGTTCTCATAAAAGACTCAATCCGATAAGATAACTTCAAAAGGGAATCTCAATTCATCACAAGAGAGTAGAAAGGGAGAAACATCATAAGAACCAACTACAATAGCAAAGCTCGGGATACATCAAGATCGTTCCATAGAGGGAACACGAGAGAGAACACGAGAGAGAGAGAGATCAAACACATAGCTATTGGTACATACCCTCAGCCCCGAGGGTGAACTACTCCATCCTTGTCATGGATAGCACCGGGATGATGAAGATGGCCACCGGTGATGGGATCCCCCTCCGGCAGGGCGCCGGAACGGGCTCCCGAAAGGTTTTTGGTGGCTACAGAGGCTTATGGTGGCGGAACTCCCGATCTATCTATCTTCTGTTCTGGAAGTTTTAGGGTATATTGGTATATATAGGAGGAAGAAATACGTCAGGGGAGACACGAGGGCCCCACGAGGGTGGAGGGCGCGCCCAGGGGGTGGGCGCGCCCCCCTACCTCGTGCCTTCCTTGTTTCTTTCTTAATGTGGACTCCAAGTCTCCCGGGTTGCTTTCCTTCCAAAAATAACTTCTCTAGTTGATTTCGTTCCGTTTCGACTCCGTCTGATATTCCTTTTCTTCGAAATACTGAAACAGGCAATAAAACAGCAATATGGGCTGGGCCTCCGGTTAATAGGTTAGTCCCAAAAGTAATATAAAAGTGTATAATAAAGCCCATAATCATTCAAAACAGATAATAAAATAGCATGAATGCTTCATAAATTATAGATACGTTGGAGACGTATCATCGCCTGAGCACTCTTGAGCCCAGATGGCATAGATACATAACAGAAGGCTCCAAACGGAGTGATGAAAGCCGTCTTCTCCTGGTCCTTAACTGCCATTTTGATATGATGATAACCAGAATAAGCATCCAAAAAGCTCAAACGTTCACAACCCGTCGTAGCATCAATGATTTGATCAATACGGGGGAGAGCAAAGGGATCAGCCGGACAAGCCTTGTTTAAGTCCGTATAATCCACACACATCCGCCAGGTGCCGTTCTTCTTAAGCACCAGCACCGGATTAACCAACCACTCTGGGTGAAAAACTTCAACAATAAACCTGGCCACTAAGAGCCGGGCGACTTCCTCTCCAATAGCTTTTCGTCTTTCTTTGTTGAACCGTCGAAGAAACTGCCTGACCGACTTATACTTCAGATCAATATTAAGAGTGTGCTCAGCGAGTTCCATCGGTACACCCGGCATGTCAGAAGGTTTCCATGCAAAGATGTCCCGGTTCTCACGGATGAACTCGATGAGCGCGCTTTCCTATTTAGGATCCAAATTGGTACTGATGCTGAATTGCTTAGAAGAGTCGCCTGGAGTAAAGTCAACAAGCTTCGTCTCAGCGGCCGATTTAAACTTCAACGCTGGGTCATGCTCTGTAGTTGGCTTCTTCAGGGAGGTCATATCCGCCGGGTCAACATTATCTTGGTAAAAATTTAGCTCTTCCGCTGCACAAGCAGACTCAGCATAGACCGCGTCGCCTTCTTCACACTCCAAGGCTACCTTTCGACTCCCATGCACAGTGATGGTGCCCTTGTGACCCGGCATCTTGAGCTGCAAATAAACATAACACGGTCGTGCCATGAACTTAGCATAAGCCGGCCGCCCAAACAGAGCATGATACGGACTTCTGATTTTGACCACTTCAAACGTCAATTTCTCAGCTCTGGAGTCATACTCGTCTCCAAAGGCCACTTCCAGTTCAATCTTGCCAACTGGGTAAGCCGACTTACCAGGAACCACTCCATGAAAAACAGTGTTGGATGTCCTCAAATTCTTATCAGTTAACCCCATGTGTCGAAAGGTCTCATAATAGAGGATATTGATGCTGCTACCCCCGTCCATGAGCACTTTAGTGAATTTATATCCACCAACCTGAGGCGCTACCACCAAGGCTAACTGACCCGGATTATCAACCCGTGGAGGGTGATCTTCTCTGCTCCATACAATGGGTTGTTCTGACCACCTCAAATAACGAGGAACCGCCGGCTCAACAGAATTCATGGCCCTCTTATGAACCTTCTGGTCACGTTTGCATAAGCTAGTGGTGAACATGTGATACTGCCCACTATTCAATTGCTTCGGATGGCTTTGATAACCCGACTGCTGCTGCCGTTGTTCTCCTTGACTAGACTACTATTGATTATAGCTGCCTTGATGTCCCTGAAAGCCGGAATTTGAACCGCGGGCCCGGGCCATGAAAACTGCCTGCTCCTGAACCGCCGCCGGACCCAGAATTGTCACCAAACGTGTTGGGATTCTTAAAAGCCTTCATGATCACGCAATCTTTCCACAAGTGGGTGGCGGGTCGTTCCCGGGTGCCGTGTCTCGGGCAAGGCTCATTGAGTAGCTACTCAAGAGATGGGCCTGACCAGCCAGATTAGGGGGCGGTTTTCCCTTACGTCTCTTATTATTACCCTGCGCATTGGCATTGGCCACAAACTCCGGGTTACCCTCCGCCTTACGCTTATTGCCTCCTTGATTCATCGGGTTATGCTGCTGGCCCTTTCCATTGCCGTTCTTCCTTCCCTTCCCTGTCTTTTGCTCATCATACGCGGGATCCTTGGTACTGTCAGAGTCGGCGTATTTGACTAAAGCTGCCATCAGCGTGCCCATGTCGTTGCAATCATGCTTAAGGCGCCCTAGTTTCTGTCTCAGCGGCTCAAAGTGACAGTTCTTCTCCAACATAAGGACTACACAGCTGGCATCCATCTTGTTAGATGAATGTATTATCTCCTAGACCCGGCGTACCCAGTGAGTCGTGGATTCCCCCTCCTCCTTCTTACAATTTGTCAAGTCCACAATCGACATAGATTGCTTGCAAGTGTCCTTGAAGTTCTGGATGAAACGGGCTTTTAGCTCCGCCCACGAATTAATGGAATTGGGCGGCAAGCCCTTTAACCAAGACCGGGCCGTTCCATCTAACATCATGGTGAAGTACTTAGCCATTGCTGCGTCGCTGACCTCCAACAGCTCCATGGCCATCTCATAACTTTCAATCCACGCTCCGGGCTGTAAGCCGGCCGTGTAATTCGGTACCTTTCTAGGTCCCTTTAAGTCCTTGGGCAGACGTACATTATGCAGAGCCGGCACCAAACAAGGAACACCGCCGGTTCTAGTAGCCACTCCGTCTCAATGGAAGTCGTCGGATACTCCGGGAAATCTTGATGAGCCGTCTGTTGAGCCGCTAGCTGAGCCGCCCGCTCGTTCTCCTGACGTATTCGGTCTTGCACCGGATTATAGCCACCAGGCTGGTTACGGCGCTGGGCGTTGCTTGACAAAGCTTCTGACTCCATGCGCCTGCTGTAACTCAGACTCCAGTTCTAACGAGGCGGTGCTAACCAAGGTGGAGGAGTTAAATGAATCCTGTCCCGGCTATAAGAATAACTCTCTTGCTGAGCCAGGGCTGTCTGGATAAGTTCTCTGACCCTTCGGGTCTCCACCGCTGTCGGGTCATCACCGTCCACTGGGAGAGTTGCCAAGCGGGCCGATGCTGCGATTAAGTTTTCCATGGGGTTGGAAAAGTGACCCGGCGGTATCGGCACGTAATGGGGTGGTGCCATGCTCCCATGAGGAGGTGCCATCTCCCGAGGCTGAGCCGGTCCTCCTGTTCCGGCTGTCATAAACTGATTTGCATCTGGCGGGTTACTTGGGCCAACTCCGGGTGTAGCAAAAAGATTCCGAGGATTATAAACCGGAGGTAAACGGGACTGGGTTTTCTGATGCCTCCTCCTCATCACCTTGTTAGACGCGTTTAGGATCATCGTGAGCTGGTAGGCTTCCGACTGTAGCCGCTGTGCCCGTGCATCCAAAGCCGCCCGTTCTGTGGCTAACCTGGTGTCCTCAGCTGCCAAGGCCTCCTTGGCCCGAGCTATTTCCTCGCGCACCCGTGCCACCTCCGCGTCATGCTCATCTTTATTTGCAGGAATAACCGTGGCGGTTAACAGGGCCGTGAGCTTATCCATGAGATCTATCAGCACCTAAGCCAGCGGGCGCACGGGGCCTCCTGCCCCGGCTGCTCCTGTCCCGGATGTTATTGATGTAGCGGCTGTAGAGTTTTGGCCAGGTTGAGTCCCAGCCATGAAGACTCCTGCCCATCTTGGCGGCTCATAGGGGTCCGGAATACTGGTGCCATCAGAACAGCCCCCGAGCACGCCGTCTTGCACTTGGTACAGCGAATCTGTTGAACCGGTGGATGAATCACCGTCAGAGAGGACGACCGTCTCACCACCATCTTCAGATCCTTCAGAAAGTTCCTCTCAGTGGATGCAGCCCACAAAGACCCGCTTCATGATGGGTTGAACTCGGGCCTTTCTTGCACGCTGAGCCGTCTCGACGAGGTCGGTGCAGTTGTCCGGCTCAGGGCCCGGCTCACCAATCTGGCTGATGAAGACGTGGATTCCGCCGGAGGAGACCCGGTACCCGTACTCAATTGAGCCGGCGTCGGGGCCCCAGCCTTCGTCGTCGATGTAGATCTTGTCGCGACGACTCTTGGTCATCCGGCCCACTACGTGTCCCTTGAGCCCTTCGAAGTTGCCCTTCAAGAACTCAAATCCATCGTGCGCTGGCCCCACGGTGGGCGCCAACTGTCATGGAATTGTCACGTCAGATGTCCTAGTGAAAGGACTTAGTTGTGGAGCCATCGCAACTAGGAAGCTTGAAGGGGTTAATCGGGACAAGGGACACAAGAGGTTTATACTAGTTCAGCCCCTTAAGGTGAAGGTAAAGCCTACGTCTAGTTGGGTTGGTATTGAATGATGTTTCGATGACCAGGGAGCGAGATACGCTATGCCCGGCTCTCGATGAGTTGTTTCTTGTCCTAAGCCACCAGCGAGTCGCCCTCTTATATACATGGGTGGACACCATGTGGCCTACAGAGTCCCGACCGGCTCATAGACAGTGTCCGGCTCGGTGACTAGTTAATTCTACCTTATGTTACAAGTCATGGCATTATGACGGTTTACATGCTACGGGCCTTAAGCCGCCTGTGGGCCTTAGACCCTTTATTGAACCGCTATCTTCATGCTTGGTCTTGGGCTTCTTTCTGATGAGTCTTCTTTGCGTAACCCGGCTCCTCCTGGACGGCTTACACAAATAGTTATATCCCCAACAAGTAGGATATAATCTACCATGAACATAAATATCATGAAGGCTATGTTGATTTGATTCAACTACATGCGTGAACATGTGCCAAGTCGAGTCACTTAATACATTCAAAGGAGGATACCATCCCATCATACCACATCATATTCATTCTAATAGCATGTTGGCACGCAAGGTAAACCATTATAACTCATAGCTAATCAAGCATGACACAAGCAACTATAATCTCTAAATGTCATTGCAAATATGTTTATTTCATAATAGCTGACTCAGGAACGATGAACTCATCATATTTACAAAAACAAGAGAGGTCGAGTTCATACCAGCTTTTCCCATCTCAGTCAATCCATCATATATCATCATAATTGCCTTTCACTTGCATGACTGAACGATGTGAATAATAATAAGAGTGCACGTGCATTGGACTAAGCTGGAATCTGCGAGCATTCAATAAACAGGAGAAGACAAGGCAATATGGGCTCTTGGTTAAATCAACAATGATGCATAAAAGAGCCACTTCAACAATTTAATCATGGTCTTCTCCTACTGACCCCCCAAAGAAAAGAAAAGAAATAAAAACTATTTACACGGGAAAGCTCCCAACAAGCAAAAGAAGAACGGGAAATATTTTTGGGTTTTATTTTTAATTACTACAGCAAAGAAATAAACTACTACTAACAATTTTTTTTGATTTTTCTTAAGGTTTATTAAACACACAAGAAGAAAGCGGGAAAAAGAAAATAAACTAGCATGGATATTACAGTGAAAGAGTGTGAGCACCGACATCTAGCAATGAGTGTGTGTGAACATGAATGTAATGTCGGTGGGAAATACGTACTCCGCCAAGCTTAGGCTTTTGGCCTAAGTTGGTCTATTGCCAGGGATAGCCTGGCGGATACCCGTAGGTGAAGCTGGGGTCATACTGCGATGAAGAGGACTCTGACTACCACTGGCTGGCAACCACCTCTGGATCCCAAGAATAAACAAACTGTCGTGGAGGCTCATCTTGTGGCTCCGGTTCCGGGGCTGGTGCAGGATTCCGATAGGCTTGAATGGCCGCCCACGGAACGATATGAGGACCTGCAGACAAGTTAAACAAAGAGGGAGTAGGCAAAGTAATAGTCTCAGGGTGATGTTTATCAAAGTATAATTTATATTTAAGCTCCCCTTCACGACTCTTAACAAGAAAGTCATGCGCTAGCATACTCTTATAATCTAAATAAGCACGGGACAACGATGTTTCTTCTTTCTCCTCATGCCTAATAGGTATTTCAAAATGTTCAGCTAGGCGCGAAGCATAAATGCCTCCAAATATAGGGCCCTTAGTACGGTTCAGACTTAACCGTCTAGCAACAATTCCACCCATACTAACAGAGTTATTTCGGTATAAACCATGGAACAAAATAATAATATCAGGAACACTAAGGTTTCCACAGTTCCCACGTCCAATCAAGCAACGACTAGCAAATAAGGCAAAGTAGCGTAAAACAGGAAAATGTATGCTAGTAATCCTTGCATCAGAAACCTTCCTGGTTTCTCCCACAGTGATAGTGTTAATAAAAGCTTCTACTTCGTTACGGTGTGATTCATCCAAGGTGCCCTCAAAGGGTATTTTGCAAACCTCGTAAAATTCAGCTAATGGCATCTTCTTAACAACGTCATATAAATGAAACTCTACTGAAGGAGGTGATTTCTTAGGGAAAAAGTAGAAGTTTTGCACAAAAGTATTTGTGAGTAAGAGATACTGATGACGTTGGTCGCGGAGGAAGTCGGTGAGGCCAACATTCTCAATCAATAAATAGAAATCCTCATAAATCCCAGCTCTCCTCAAGAAGTCATCGGAAGGCCATTCACACGGCCGGACCTCCGTGGTGCGAGGCAAAATAAATTTGGGCTTCTGCTCTTCTTCCTTTTGTTTTTCCTTCGAGCTTCGGCTCGACGAGCCCCTCAAAAGTCTCTTCATTATTTTCTGAAATAATCTGAAATTTTTAGTAACTTCAAATAAAAGTGAACCAACTTCAATAAAATTGATAGCAACAACTCCCACAAGTGCCTAGAGCCTATATCAAGCATTAGAACTACTTGGAACCATATAAATTTGACATGCAAGCTCAAGAACATGGTCACCTATGCAGCATAAATTTGCAATGAATAAAGCACTAGAACAAAAACTAATTGGTCCAATGGAGGAGTCACACATCAAGGAACAATCTCCCCAAGCAGTTTTGCGAGAGGTGCTTTGAGCAAGGAGATCGAAAATCACAGCAACAGGGGCTGGAACTCGTGCTTGAGTTGGTTTTTCGTGTTTGTGTGAGGCAGAGGAAGAAGATGGGTGCAGGGATAAGTGGAGGAGGGCCACCGTGGGCCCACGAGGCAGGGGGTGCGCCCAGGGGGTAGGGCGCGCCCTCCACCCTCGTGGACAGGTGGCAGCTCCCCCCGCGGTAATTTTTGCACAGTAAATCCTCAAATATTCCTGAAAAAATCATATTAAATTAGCATGGCATTCTGAGGACTTTTATTTTCGAGATATTTTTATATTGCACGGATAAGTCAGGAGACAGACATAAAAATACTATTTTACTTTATTTCTACTAAATAATAGAAAATATAAAGAGGGTACAGAAGGTTGTGCTTCTAGTTTCATCCATCTCATGATCATCAAAATGAACCCACTAACAAGGTTGATCAAGTCTTGTTAACAAACTCATTCCGAATAACACAGAACTGGAGAAATTTCGAATAACACTAAGTTACCTCAACGGGGATATGAAAATCCCCAACAATAAGAATATCATACTTTTTCTTGACAGTAGGGAGAGGAAATTCAAAACCTCCAAATATAATCGATGGGATTTTTCCAATAGAGTTGATACTATAAACTTGAGGTTGTTTCCTCGGAAAGTGTACCGTGTGCTCATTACCATTAACATGAAAAGTGACATTGCCTTTGTTGCAATCAATAACAGCCCCTATAGTATTGAGGAAAGGTCTTCCAAGAATAATAGACATACTATCATCCTCAGGAATATCAAGAATAACAAAGTCCGTTAAAATAGTAATGTTCGCAACTACAACAGGCACATCCTCAGAAATACCGACAGGTATAGCAGTTGATTTATCAGCCATTTGCAAAGATATTTCAGTAGGTGTCAACTTATTCAAGTCAAGTCTACGATATAAAGAGAGAGGCATAACACTAACACCGGCTCCAAGATCACATAAAGCAGTTTTAACATAATTTCTCTTAATGGAGCATGGTATAGTAGGTACTCCTGGATCTCCAAGTTTCTTTGGTATTCCACCCTTAAAAGTATAATTAGCAAGCATGGTGGAAACTTCAGCTTCAGGTATCTTTGTTTTATTAGTAATGATATCCTTCATATACTTAGCATAAGGATTTGTTTTAAGCACATCAGTTAATCGCATACGCAAAAAGATGGGTCTAATCATTTCAGCAAAGCGCTCAAAATCCTCATCATCCTTTTTCTTGGATGGTTTCGGAGGAAAAGGAATGGGTTTCTGAACCCATGGTTCCCTTTCTTTACCATGTTTCCTAGCAACAAAGTATGTCTTATCATAACGTTGATTCCTTGATTGTGGGTTATCACGATCAACGGCAGGTTCAACTTCTACATCATTATCATTACTAGGTTGAGCATCATCATGAACATCATCATTAACATTTTCACTAGGTTCATGTTCATTACTAGAATGTGTTTCAGCATCAGACGTAGAGATATCATTTGGATTCTCAGGTGGTTCAGCAATAGGTTCACTAGAAGTTTGCAAGGTCCTATCATTTTTCTTTTTCTTCCTTTTCGAAGAACTAGGTACATCAATATTATTTCTCTGAGAATCTTGCTCAATTCTCTTAGGGTGGCCTTCAGGATACAAAGGTTCCTGAGTCATTCTACCAGTTCTAGTAGCCACTCTAACAGCATAATCATTTCTCTTACTATTCATTTCATCAAGCACTTCTTTCTGAGCTTTAAGTACTTGTTCTACTTCAGTGGTCACCATAGAAGCATGTTTGCTAACAAGTTTAAGTTCACCTCTAATATTAGCCATATAATCACCCAAGCATTTAATCATAAAGGTATTCTATTTTAATTGTCTACCAAAATAAGCATTAAAGTCATCTTGCTTAAACATAAAGTCATCAAACTCATCCAAGCACTGACTAGCAATTTTAGTAGGAGGGACTTCAGCATTATCATATCTATAGAGAGAATTTACCTTTACTACCTATGTCGGGATATCGGGATTAGGAGGTTCTTCAGTGAATAAGGAATTGAGATCATATACTTCTTCAACAAGCGGTAAATTAAGACCGTGTATTTCTTCAATAGGAGGTAAATTCTTAACATCTTCAGCTTTAATACCTTTTTCTTTCATAGATTTCTTTGCCTCTTGCATATCTTCGGGACTGAGAAATAGAACACCTCTCTTCTTCGGAGTTGGTTTAGGAATAGGCTCAGTAATTGGCTCAGGAGCTGGCTCGGAAGGTGGCTCAGGAGGTGCCCAATTATTTTCATTTGTCAACATATTATTCAATAGAATTTCAGCTTCATCCAGTGTTCTTTCCCTGAAAAGAGAACCAGCACAACTATCCAGGTAATCTCTGGAAGCATCAGTTAGTCCATTATAAAAGATATCAAGTATTTCAGGTTTCTTAAGACGATGATCAGGCAAAGCATTAAGTAACTTGAGAAGCCTCCCCCAAGCTTGTGGGAGACTCTCTTCTTTAATTTGCACGAAGTTGTATATTTCGCTCAAAGCAGCTTGTTTCTTATGAGCAGGGAAATATTTAGCAGAGAAGTAATAAATCATATCCTGGGGACTACGCACACAACCAGGATCAAGAGAATTAAACCATATCTTAGCATCACCCTTTAATGAGAACGGAAATATTTTGAGTAAATAAAGGTAGCGCGATCTCTCATTATTAGTAAACAGGGCGGCTATATCATTTAACTTAGTAAGATGTGCCACAACAGTTTTAGATTCATAGCCATAGAAAGGATCAGATTTAACCAAAGTAATTATATCTGGATCAACAGAAAATTCATAATAATCCTTATCGGGAACACAAATAGGTGAAGTAGCAAAAGCAGGGTCGAGTCTCATTCTATCTCTAAGAGATTCTTTACTCCATTTAACTAGCAGCCTCTTAAGTTCGTATCTATCCTGGCAAGCAAAAATAGCTGCAGAAGATTCCGCATCAAAAAGATAACCCTCAGGAATAGCAGGCATATTTTCATCATCACTCTCATCATCGTATTCAGATTCAATAATTTCTCTTTCTCTAGACCTAGAAATTTGTTCATCTAGAAATTTACCAAGGGGCACAGTATTATCAAGCATAGAAGTAGTTTCATCATAAGTATCATGCATAGCAGAAGTGGCATCATCAATAACATGCGACATATCGGAACGAATAGCAGAAGCAAGTTTAGGTGTCGCTAGTTTACTCATAACAGAAGGTGAATCAAGTGCAGAGCTAGATGGCAATTCCTTACCTCCACTCGTAGTTGAGGGCAAAATAGTAGTTCGATCGTCTTTCAAGTTCTTCATAGTGCCCAGCAGATACAAATCCCAAATGACTCAAAGAATAGAGCTATGCTCCCCGGCAACGGTGCCAGAAAAAGGTCTTGATAACCCACAAGTATAGGGGGTCGCAACAGTTTTCGAGGGTAGAGTATTCAACCCAAATTTATTGATTCGACACAAGGGGAGCCAAAGAATATTCTCAAGTATTAGCAGTTGAGTTGTCAATTCAACCACACCTGGAAACTTAGTATCTACAGCAAAGTGTTTAGTAGCAAAGTAATATGATAGTGGTGGTAACGGTAACAAAAGTAAAGACAGCAAAAGTAATGTTTTTGGTATTTTGTAGTGATTGTAACAGTAGCAACGGAAAAGTAAATAAGTGAGAACCAGTATATGGAAAACTCGTAGGCACCGTATTAGTGATGGATAATTATGCCGGATGTGGTTCGTCATGTAACAATCATAACATAGGGTGACACAGAACTAGCTCGAATTCATCAATGTAATGTAGGCATGTATTCCGTATATAGTCATACGTGCTTATGGAAAAGAACTTGCATGACATCTTTTGTCCTACCCTCCCGTGGCAGCGGGGTCCTATTGGAAACTAAGGGATATTAAGGCCTCCTTTTAATAGAGAACCGGAACAAAGCATTAGCACATAGTGAATACATGAACTCCTAAAACTATGGTCATCACTGGGAGTGGTCCCGATTATTGTCACTTCGGGGTTGCCGGATCATAACACATAGTAGGTGACTATAGACTTGCAAGATATGATCAAGAACTCACATATATTCATGAAAACATAATAGGTTCAGATCTGAAATCATGGCACTCGGGCCCTAGTGACAAGCATTAAGCATAGCAAAGTCATAGCAACATCAGTCTCAGAACATAGTGGATACTAGGGATCAAACCCTAATAAAACTAACTCGATTACATGATAAATCTCATCCAACCCATCACCGTCCAGCAAGCCTACGATGGAATTACTCAAGCACGGCGGTGAGCATCATGAAATTGGTGATGGAGGATGGTTGATGATGACGACGGCGACGAATCCCCCTCTCTGGAGCCCCGAACGGACTCCAGATCAGCCCTCCCGAGAGAGATTAGGGCTTGGCGGCGGCTCCATATCATAAAACGCGATGATTTCTTCTCTTTGATTTTTTTCTCCCTGAAAGCCAATATATGGAGTTGGAGTTGGCATCGAAGGGCTTCCAGGGGGCCCACGAGGTAGGGGGCGCGCCCAGGAGGGGGGGCGCCCCCCACCCTCGTGGACAGGGTGTGGGCCCCCTGTTCTTCATCTTTGACAAGGATTTTTTATTATTTATTCTAAGATATTTCGTGGAGTTTCAGGTCATTCCGAGAACTTTTGTTTTCTGCACATAAAACAACATCATGGCAATTCTGCTGAAAACAGCGTTAGTCCGGGTTAGTTCCATTCAAATCATACAAGTTAGAGTCCAAAACAAGGGCCAAAGTGTTTGGAAAAGTAGATACAACGGAGACGTATCATGCCCCGAAGAATTCAACAAAATCCGCCGCCTTGAGAATGCAAAGGAAATTTGGGATGCCTTGATTGATATGCACGAAGGTACCGACTCCGTCAAGGAATCCAAATTGGATGTGCTTCAAATTCAACTTGACAAGTTCAAAATGAAGGATGGTGAAGGTGTTGCTGAAATGTACTCTAGGCTTGCTCTCATCACAAATGAGATTGTCGGCTTAGGAAGTGAAGAGATGACCGTATCATCAAGAAAATCCTAAGAGCCTTGGATGGAAAATATGATACCTTGTGCACATTGATCCAAATGATGCCAAATTACAAAGATCTCAAGCCAACGGAAGTCATTGGAAGAATTGTTGCTCATGAGATGTCACTCAATGATAAAGAAGAGCTTCACAACAAGTCAAGTGGTGCTTACAAAGCCTCATGTGATGCTCCTACATCATCAAGTGAGAAACAAACCTTCAATGAAGAATTGAGCTTAATGGTGAAAAACTTCAACAAGTTCTACAAGAGTAGAAGCAAAGAAAGAAGCTCCAAGTCAAGGTCTTACAATGACAAAAGATCTTCTAGTCGAGAGCGCAATTGCTACAATTGTGGGAGACTCGGACACTATTCCAATGAGTGTATGACACCCCACAAAAGAAGAGAAGATTCTCCAAGAAGAAGAAGCAAAAGAGATGAATCGCCACCAAGAGAGAGGAGGAGTAGAGATGATCGTTATGAACGAAGACCCTCACGGAGAAGCAAGGATTCGGAAAGGAAGGACAAGTCATCAAGGAGCTACACAAAACGAAGACATCAAGCTCATATTGGTGAATGGGTATCCAGCTCCGACTCCGACCATCACTTCGAGAGAAGTTATCACTCCGACTCCGAATATACTCAAGATGAAGGTGTTGCCGGTCTAGCAGTTGTGTCAACCGACTCCTTCGACATATTTGACTCACCAAATGAAGGAATTGGAAATGCTTCATGGCTAAAGGCCCAAAGGTACCACACCCCGAGTATGTTGATTTCAATAGTGATGAAGATGATTTGTTAGGTGATGATGATTTACTTGTTGACAACTCTAGTGATGAATACTCTGATGAAATGTCAATTAATCATGCTAATCAAGATAAAATGAATGACTATGATAAGGAGAAGATTGAGCTTCTAACTAAGTAGCTAAATACTCTTAAGTTAGCTCATGAAACTACCTTGGAAGATCATCGAGAACTTTTAAAGACTCATGAGAAGTTACGCTTTGAAAAGCTCAACCTTGAGCAAGAGCATGAGTTTTTAAAGGCAATCAATGATGATCTTCGCAAGAAAAGTTCTTCTTACATTGCCAAGCGTTTACTCTTGTCTACTTACATGCCACAAGTTAAATCTAGCAACAGAAGTAAGAAAGATTCTTCTTCTAGTAGTAACAATAATCATGATAAATCCAATGTTATTGCTTCTAGTAGTTCTCTTGATTCCACTAATGATTCTCTTAGCCAAGTTACAGTTGAGCAAGAAAATAGCTTATTGAAGGGAATTATAGAGAAAGGTGTTTACAAGAGCCGTGCCGGAACTAAGCAATTTGAGGAAATTGTACGCAAGCAAGGAAGGCACCGGAAGAATCAAGGCATTGGTTTTGAACGAAAGTTCAATGCCAATGGAGTTGAGTGGGAAGAAGATCAATACCCGAGGACTAAGTTTGTTCCTCAACAAGAGAAGTATGATCCTACTTCTTTCCAAGGGACACAAGCTCAAGATCATCTTCCACCATGAGACCACAAGCAAAAAGGCAAGGATAAGCTTCAAGAGGAGATTGATGCATTTGAAGAAGCTCCCAAGGCCTTGGTCAAGTGGGTTCCCAAGACTACATCAAGTTCTACTTCATCAAGTACGACTACAACCCCAAGGATTCCCATCAAGATGATGTGGATCCCGAAGAAGAAGAACTAGAGAGTTCTTGAGGGTGACTCCGCCAACACACTTCACTCATATCATTTTGGCAAGAACAAGTGCAAACAACTTCCACATCTTGCACTAGTTCAAAGAGTCACAAACCCTCTTGTTGGTAAGACAAGGGACAAGGTAACCTAATGCTTTCATGGACATCATTTTGTGTGTGCATCACTCTATGTCTATGGATATCCTTGTTTGTTCCTTGTGGGACTAACCCGTGTAGGTATTGGAAGTGCAACTCACTCCAATGGATAGCTCCGAATGATATACATCAACATTGAGAATCCACATCTTCAACACCTACATGAAGTCATCATCGACAAAACCCAAGGTTAGTTCATCCCTCTTAGGGGGGATATCACATCTAGGGGGAGCTTTACTCTAAGACTTGAGCTAAAGCAACTCTAATGGTGTGAACACAACAATGCTTTATGTAAAAGTGGTAACCCCACTTGTGCTTAAACAATGAGTATGACCTATGATCAAATGTTCTCATTTGACTCCTAAGTCAATATACTCATATATAGATGACCTAGTCATCACAAATTGCTTGATAGATGCTAGAGTGATTGTGCATGCTTTTGCCACATATTTCATTTGCCATTTTATTGTGTGAGCATGTTGGTTGCATATTTTGCTCATTCGAGGACATCCACTTGTTGCTTTGATTGTTTGGCTCTTTCTCTTTTGCCGAGTGGATGGACAAGAATGCCTAAGAACCTTATCTAGCTATTTATGCTTTTCTCGTCTCAAACTCTATTCATGCTACATCACAAAGTTTGATCAAGTCAGATTCGAACCACTTTGTGTGAGGAGCACTCGGAGTCCCCGATTCGTCATAGACTTAAACTTCCAAAACCTCTTTGTGCATTTCGGTCTGAACGAGTCATCCATTTCGGTCAAAGCGAGTTCACTAAGTTAATCTAGGTTTTCATCTCGGTGCAACCGATTTGAACACTTCGGTCACACCGAGCTGCAGCAACCGCTTGCGATTCTTCAATCTCGGTGCCACCGAGTTGTTCCACTCGGTCACACCGACAGGGTCGGGATATATATACCCACAGGTGAGATTTTGGAAATTTTCTTCAAAACCCCTCAGCCTGCGCGTGTCCTGCTCTGCCTCATCGGGTCTCCGGATCGCCTCCTCGCTGCAAGCGACCTCCCACCGCTGGTTTCTGCCGCCGTCGACGGAATCTGCTCCGCCGTCGCCGCCGTAGCGAACACCTGCCGAACTAGGGTATGTGTTTGACACCTTGTGCTGTCTATTTACCTCCGATTCTAAGCACGAGGACAATGTCATGATTCTTGCCACGAATGAAATCTATCTATCCAGCGAAAACTTCCTTAGGCCTAGTTTGATTTGAAAATTTTAGGGTTAGCTCTCCGCTGAACTCATCTCGGACTGACCAAATCGTAGAAATCGGTCTCACTGATTTGGCTTAGGCCATTGCGCATGCGCTTTTCGGTCTGACCGAAAATTTCAAATTGGTGTGACCGAGTTCAATTCTCTGTGAAACCCTAGCAATCTCGGTGTCGTTGTACTGTGACTCGGTCTGACCGAGTTCACTAGTTTAGGTTCCAAATGTTGCTTCGGTATCACCGAGTTTATCAATTCGATAGCTCTGAGATCATTTCTGTAGAGAACTATGTCGTTGTCAAAACCGGCGGATCTCGGGTAGGGGGTCCCGATCTGTGCGTCTTAGGCTAATGGTAACAGGAAGCGAAGGACACAATGTTTACCCAGGTTCGGGCCCTCTCGATGGAGGTAAAACCCTACTTCCTTCTTGATTAATATTGACGATATGAGTAGTACAAGAGTAGATCTACCACGAGATCGTAGAGGCTAAACCCTAGGAGCTAGCCTATGATGATTATGATTGTAATTGTGATCGGCCTTCTAAGGACCAACCTCTCTGGTTTATATAGACACGGAAGAGGGCTAGGGTTTACATGGAGTCGGTTACAAGGAATGAAATACAATATCCGGATTGCCAAGCTTGCCTTCCACACAAAGGAGAGTCCCATCCGGACACGGGACGGAGTCTTGAGTCTTGTATCTTCACACTTCAATAGTCCGGACGATGTATATAGTCTGGCTGTCCGGATACCCCCTAATCCAGGACACCCTCAGTAGCCCCTGAACCAGGCTTCAATGACGATGAGTCCGGCACGCAGTCTTGTCTTCGGCATTGCAAGGCGGGTTCCTTCTCCGAATACTCCAAAGTAGCTGTTACGATGAATAGTGTCCGGCATTCCATCAATGTTGTACTCCTCGGCTTCAGTGCCTCAATAATGACCATCTCCACGTTTCGAGCGAATGCAAGGAGCCGAGGCATTTTTGCATTTTCCACCTCCAGTCCTTCAGGCTGACCGTCTATTTGAAGAGACGGGGATTCTCAGATCCAAACCTCACTCTCCCCCCTCGAGCAAGCATCCAACAGAGCGCTCCGGAAAAACCATTCCAACATGGCCGGTTGTCACAGCTCCTCTGCTCGCTCTCCTCGCTCCAAGCCGGGGGACTGGGAAGAGTGTTCAGTTCCCCACAGTCGTTTGATTGAGTTACAAACCCAAGGGTTTCTCCCACCGGCGTTCATGGTCCCCGTCTGAGCTGGAATAGCCACCTATAACGATGGGGAACAGGCGGAGGGATCTCCTAATCCATCTCCAGAGGAGCGAATATGCCTCATCCCGCATCTGCTAAGGGGCGTCGAGTTTCCCGTCCACCCGTTCCTTCGCGTGCTCCTGGAGTTCTACGGCCTCCAGTTGCACAACTTTACCCCTGCCTCCATACTACATATAGCAGGGTACATTGCCCTTTGTGAGCTATTTCTAGGCTGCGAGGCTCACTTTGGGTTATGGAAGAAGCTGTTCTGCCTTGTCCCCCGCAACCAGGGAGAATCCCTATGTCAAGTGGGCGGGGCCGAAGTATGGCGCATTGCCGAGACCAGATACCTATCCGGCACTCCCAAGAAGGCACCAGAGAACTGGCCTTCAGAATGGTTTTACATTGACAACGTTCCCCTTCCGGATCCAGTCCGGACGGGTCTCCCCAAGTTCAGTAATGCCCCGCCGAGGGCACGTCTAAGCTGGCGCCCCCGAGGCCCCCAAGAGGAGGATACCAGGGACATACATTACCTGATGAGCAGGATAAAGTTACTGGCCAAATCCGGACTGACGATAGTCGAGGTTATGGCAATATGCATAATACGGGGAGTACAACCGCTTCAATATCGGGGGAAGCCCATGTGGCACTTCAACGGGGAAGATGATGCCACCCGATGTGGCCGTAAGAGTCCGGACTCCGCCACTGCTCTGGCAAGGATATTGTCTGATTTATACAAAGGGGAAGAGGAAGAATTCCTTCACATCAAACCACGAGATGGATTCTCCATGCACAACCCCCCAAACTGGGTAAGTCGTCATTCCTTTCCCCACTTCACTTATTGTGGCGTTCTTCGCTAAGATTATCTACCTCGATATTCCCGAGCAGGAACTGAGGAGGGTCGTAGAAGGAATCTCCAGCCCCTCCCCGCAGCCAGAGGACCCCGGAAGGGCCCTAGATCCAGGACTCGAAGAAGATCCGGATATTACCGTGGAGCTTGTCAACGGGATATTTTATCAAGCGAGCTGCGATGGCACCTTAGTGGCCATTATTGCCGACTATCCCGGACTGCTTCCTACGTCGCGCGTAAGCCAAGCCGAAAAACCCTATCCTCCGAAGAGGACTCCCTTCAGATGTCATGCCTTACCCTTGACGTGTCGTGTTTTTGCAGAGACGATGGTCGGAGCGTGGGACTGAGCCCCTAGGGACTCGTCAGCCAAGGGCGTCCAGATCGGGCAGGCTGAAGTGGAAGGCGGTAAGGGTCGACTCGCCGCTACAGAAGTATAACAGCGCCCTTTGCGTCCTGGCAGGAAGAGGAGCAGCCGGACTATATCCAGGGATCCTGCCAACCACGTCTCCACCAGCCGGATTCCAGAACCGGCTTCGAGAGCGGAGGCGGGAGCGGGGCCGATGCTGCATAGTTCTCCGACAGAGGATGCGGATATGCTCTCGGCCACGAATTTCGAAGTAGAGAGCGCCATGAATCACCGGCGCCGACGGGTCGTACTTCGGAACAACATCTTTTCCGAAGAGGCATTTAACACCTTCAATTAGGGACACGCATACATCTGAGCTGCTCAAGGCGGGCTTGCCCGAGCGACGGACTAGTATACCAAAGATATACGGGTAAGAAAATTTGATAAGCATGTGTAGCAGTAGACCCTGAAACTTGAAACGGTTGAAACAACTGTTTTAACGATCAATTTATGCACAGGTCCTTGTAGATAAGAATGAGCAATTGTCTCGAGAGCTGGAGGAGTGCAAGGCCGAGCTGAGGGCCATAGTTGCCAAGTTAGAGGAATCCCAAAAGCCCTCATCTGGTAACATTTGTCTCAATTGTATGAAGATGCACCAGTTAGTAAATGGCTGATATGACAAGTCTAACAGAAAATTCTGCAGACAATCCCGGGGTGAATCCAGAGGGCGTAAGAGATGACGAATCACATCTCAAAAGGCAGCTGAAGGCTGGCGAGCACATTCTTACGCAAGTTAGGCAGGAGAAGAACAATCTTCAAGATGCCAAAGTCCAGCTGGATGTGGAGTTAAAAGACGTCCGCGCTCAGGTGGCGGACTCCGTGAAGGAGAACAAAAGGCTTCGACACGGCATTTATGGTAAGTGCCTAGACGAACTATAGTATAGTTCGGCGCAGAAGTATATTGAAAGGACTTTGCTTGTAGGAATGTTAATGGGTCGCCCTAAGGAGGATATGCCCTCATATGCAGGTGATTTACTACAAGACCTCTCACAACTGCATGAGCGAGCTCGGCAGGTGATGCAGGGCGTTGCTCAGGCCTTGTGGCCATCAAGCTTCCTGCCGAATGGCATGGGGGAGCTTGTGGATATGCTTCAAGGAGAACGGTGGTGCTTCCGTTGTGGAAGATGTCAGCCTGCCGGCAAGGTGCAAGAGAAGCCTGGGCTATGGTGATGACGCGCTACACCAAGCTGGACCCGAACCATATGGCCGAAGTCGGACCGGTGGGGCCAGATGGGCAAGAAATTCCCGTTAGTCTGGTATATGACCAGGTAGTGTTAGCTGCAAAGTATTCTCAACAGGATTTTAAGCTAGATAGCATGTTGGATGGTATAGAGGAGGAATATAGTCGATCCAAGTGACTGTGTAATTCAATGGACATAAGTAGTCCCTAGCCGGATTAAAATCATTTGTCATGGCGGACCTTTTTGCTTCAGCCCCCGGATCCTATAGTCTGGGGTGTGTCCGAATACCCACTCAGTTATACAGAACCGGGGTATGCATGGACACCAGGCGTAGGGGTCATAGGTGCTTGAACAGACAAGTACCCAACTAGTTATGTTATATTACATGGATAGTAAGAAACATCTTCCAGGGAGAATAGTTCCGTTAGGGGTTCCTTTCCCTGGGTACGCATGCGACAATGCACATGTCCAGACTGCGAACAAGGGCGCAGGATACAAAACTTCTGGGGATTGACGTTGTAATAAACGAATACATCTTTTGTTCACCGACCAAATATTCTCTTAAGGACACTAGCTTTCGGCTTCACCCAGTCTGAGGTACACATCCGGCTGAACCGACAGTAACAATCGCAGAGGTGCTCCCCTTATGCCCTAGTCGAATTAACGGGAACGTAGGGCATAAACACAAGAGCCAGGCAACCCAGCTTGGCCACATCTTAAGTCATATCGATGCATATAATGGTGAAAAAGGCACATATGGAAAAAAGAACGCATATGTGATGGGCAAAAAGCCATTAAAGTAATTATATTTAGCTTCCGAATAGGAAGCCCCCAGGTATTGCTTACACACATAGTACGGCCGGAGTGATCCGGGCATCCATACTGTATTAACTACTTTGTGTGAAGAGGAAAAAAGGGTCAAGACAGGAAAAGGGAGGGAGTATAATTAAAAAGGAGGGGGTAAGGAGACGAACACTGAGTTCGGCGCTAGGCATAGAATCTCCGGAGTCTGGCCGCGTCCCATGGGTTCGGCTCGAGTCTGTTATTGGATGCATTACGTAAGCGGTACGCTCCTCTGGTGAGAACTTTGTCAATGACGAAGGGACCTTCCCACTTGGGTTTGAGATTGTCCTTCTTCTTCTCCGGTAGGCTTAGAACGAGCTCGCCAATATTATAAGTTTTGGCCCGCACTTCTCTGCTTTGGTATCGTCGAGCCTGCTGTTGATAGAATGCGGAGCGGGATTTTGCGATGTCGCGCTCCTCCTCCAGGGCATCCAAGTTATCCTGCCGATCTAACTCGGCTTCCTTCTCTTCGTACATGCGTACGCGTAGCGAATCATGTATTATGTCGCAGGGTAGTAGTGCTTCCGCGCCGTACACCATAAAAAATGGTGTATATCTGGTGGTGCGATTCGGCATGGTCCACAGCCCCCAGAGTACGGAGTCGAGCTCCTCGACCCAGTGCGTATCCGACTCTGTCAAGGATCGCACTAGTCTGGGTTTGATGCCGCTCATGATGAGACCGTTTGCCCGTTCGACCTGGCCGTTTGCTTGGGGATGGTAGACGGAAGCGTAGTCGAGCTTAATGCCCATTTTGCCGCACCAAGTTTTCACTTCATCGGCTATGAAATTGGAGCCATTATCAATGATGATGCTGTGGGGGATGCTGTATCGGTGTACGACCCCGGATATGAGTCTATTACTGGTCTGGATTCGGCCGTTTTGACTGGTTTGGCTTCTATCCATTTGGTGAACTTGTCCACCATGACCAATAAGTATTTTTTTCTTATGGCTTCCCCCTTTAAGGGGTCCGACCATGTCTAGCCCCCAGACCGCAAAGGGCCAAGTTATGGGGATTGTTTGGAGAGAGGTAGGGGGCATATGACTCTGATTGGCAAAGAGCTGGCAACCGACGCAGTGTTGGACAAGGTCCTGTGCGTCTGCTCGGGCCGTCGGCCAATAGAAGCCTGTATGGAAGGCCTTGCTGACTAGTGCTCGAGCTGCGGCGTGGTGTCCGCCCAGTCCGGCATGGATTTCAGCCAAGAGCTGCCGCCCTTCCTCTTCGGAGATGCATCTTTGGAGCACTCCGGTCGCACTTTTCTTGTAGAGTTCCCCTTCATGGACTTTGTAAGCTTTAGAACGTCGAACGATGCAACGTGCTTCATTTTGGTCTTCGGGGAGCTCCTGCCTACTAAGGTAGGCCAAGAAAGGCTCAGTCCACGGGGCGATTACAGCCATGATTTCGTGGGCCAGAGATGTTATTTCGGTGGTGGAGCCTCCGATTATGTCTGATAGTTTGGAATCTGGGGGTGTGTTCGGATCCGTGCTAGTATTGCCGGACTCCCCTTCCCATACTACGGATGGCTTGAACAGCCTTTCGAGGAATATGTTAGGTGGGACAGGGTCACGTTTAGCGCCGATGCGGGCGAGGACGTCCGCCGCTTGATTGTTTTCTCGAGCCACATGGTAGAATTCGAGCCCCTCGGACCGAGCTGACATTTTGAGGGCGACATTACGGTAGGCCGCCATTTTCGGATCCTTGGCGTCAAAGTCTCTGTTTATTTGTGATATTGCAAGGTTTGAATCCCCGCGCACTTCCAGGCGTTGAATGCCCCATAGAGACTGCCATCCGAAGACCATGCAACAGAGCCTCATATTCAGCCGCATTGTTGGAGTCTGTGTATAATATTTGGAGGACGTACTGGACTGTGTCTCTGGTGGGAGACGTCAGGACTACACCTGCTCCCAATCTGGCCAGCATTTTAGAGTCGTCGAAGTGCATGATCCAGTTAGAGTATGCGTCGTACTCTTTAGGGAGTTCGGCTTCTGTCCATTCGGCGATAAAGTCAGCCAGTACTTGCGACTTGATGGCCCGCTGTGGTTTGTATGTTATGTCGAACGGAAGGAGCTCGATGGCCTATTTAGCAACCCCGCACCTAGCGTCGCGGTTATTTATTATGTCATTGAGTGGTACTTCGGAGGCCACCGTAATCGAACACTCTTGAAAGTAGTGTCGTAGCTTCCGGGATGCCATGAAGACCGCGTATGCTATTTTTTGATAGTGTGGGTATCGGGATTCGCATGGGGTGAGTATGTGGATACGTAATAAACCGGCTTTTGGAGCGGGAATTTGTATCCGTCAACCTCTCATTCGACGACGAGCACTGCGCTTACAACTTGATGTGTTGCAGCTATGTATAGCAGCATAGGTTCGCCGATATTTGGCGCTGTTAGGACTGGATTACTGGCCAATAAGGTCTTTATTTCATCTAGTCCGGATGCGGCTGCATCCGTCCACATGAAGTGTTCGGTGCACCGGAGAAGGCAGTAAAGAGGTAATGCCTTTTCTCCTAACCTGGAGATAAAGCGGCTCAAAGCTGCCATGCATCCAGCCAGTTTCTGGATGTGCTTGAGGTCTGTTAGTATAGCCAACTGCGACAAAGCTCGAATTTTTGCCGGATTCGCTTCAGTTCCTCTATTGGAAATAATGAAGCCTAGCAGTTCCCCCTAGGGGACGCCGAAAATGCATTTTTCAGGGTTCAGCTTGATGTCGTATGTCCGGAGGTTATCGAATGTAAGCCTCAAGTCATCTATTAAGGTTTCGACGTGTCTTGTTTTTATGACCACATCGTCCACGTATGCCTCCACTGTTTTGCCGATTTGCTTTTCCAGGCATGTTTGAATCATGCGTTGATAGGTTGCGCCAGCATTCTTAAGCCCGAAAAGCATAGTGTTGAAGCAAAAAGGGCCATATGGCATTATGAAGGCTGTTGCAGCTTGATCAGACTCTGCCATCTTTATTTGATGGTATCCATAGTATGCGTCGAGGAAACACAGCGAGTCGTGTCCTGCTGTGGCATCGATGATTTGATTGATGCGAGGGAGGGGAAAGGGATCCTTGGGGCAAGCCTTATTGAGGTCTTTAAAGTCGACACATAGGCGCTAGGATTTGTCCTTCTTTGGTACCATTACCAGGTTTGCCAGCCAATCCGGATGCTTGATGTCTCTGATGAATCCGGCCTCGAGTAGTTTGGCTAGCTCTTCCCTCATGGCTTGCCATTTGGGCTCTGAAAACCGCCTTAGAGTCTGTTTGACCGGTTTGTATCCTTTTAGTATATTGAGGCTGTGTTCGGCCAATCTACGTGGGATGCCCGGCATGTCCGATGGGTGCCAGGCGAAAATGTCCTAATTCTCGCGTAAGAAGTCTCGCAGTGCAGCGTCCATTGCGGGGCTCAACTGTGTCCCGATGGAAGCTGTCTTCATGGGGTCCGTTGGATGGACTTGGAATTTGACTATCTCGTCTGCGGGTTTAAATGAGGTGGACTTGGGTCGCTTGTCGAGTATCACGTCATCCCTGTCCATGGTGGCCCGCAGTGTTGTTAATTCTTCGGCTGCTAGGGCTTCGGATAATGCTTCCAGGGCTAGTGTTGCGGTTTTGTTTTTGGCGCTAAGTGCGACGTCCGGATCACTGGCTAGAGTGATGATTCCATTGGGTCCGGGCATTTTAAGCTTCATGTACCCGTAATGGGGTATAGTTTGAAAGCTTGTAAACGCGTCCCACCCTAGAAGGGCATGGTATCCGCTGCTAAAAGGAGCCACTTGGAATGTGATTTCTTTGGACCTATAATTCTCCGGGGTGCCGAATACCACATCGAGTGTGATTTTTCCCGCACACCGCGCTTCCCGACTAGGGATAATTCCCGTGAAGGTTGTGTCGCTTTGTTCAATGCGGCTTTTATCAATTTCCATCTTGTTGAGTGTTTCTTCATAGATCAAGTTTAATCCACTTCCGCCATCCATGAGTACTTTAGTGAGCTGAAAGTCGTCCACGATTGGGCTAAGGACCAGAGCGGCTGGTGCCCGGACAGTCTGGAATCGAGGTTCATCACTGGCATTGAAAGTTATAGCAGTGTCATTCCATGTGTTTATTTTTGCCACATGGCAAATTTCAATGGAGCTTCGATGAGCTCGCTTGCGCCTATTGTTTGAGGCAAAAGTCTCGAAGACTGTTAGTACCGTATTGTGTTCGTTGGCGGGATGTTGTTCTGCTTTATGGCTTGCAAGAAGATCCTCGCCACTTTTTGCAACCTGCCGGAGTATCCAACATGCCCTAAGGCTATGAGTTGGTGTTGTTTCCGGAGTACTGTGGAGTTTACATGGCCCATTGAGCCATTCTTACAATACGGTTCCCCGCCCTGGGGTGGGCTTTGGTTTCTTGGGGATTGGATCGGCCGACTTACGAGAGTTCGCACGTTTAGTTCGGACAAAGGTTTTGGTGAGAGCCGGACTATCCCAAAATTCTGTTTGGGTTTTCCAAGCGCTTTCCATCGCACAGTACTTCTGTACTATGGTTGCCAAGTCCGCAAAGTGTACTATGTCACGGCGACTTATAGCATTAAGGATTCCTTTGCTCGTGCAATTTTTGCAGAAAAGTGAGACTACGTCCTCCTCGCGGCAGTCCTTGACCTTGTTTAGCACAAGGAGGAATCTGGCCCAGTAACGATGTACTGTCTCCTGGGGCTCTTGCCTGATATGGGAGAGACGGTTTAAGTCCGTGTGGGTGGGAATAGCTGAATCCGGATTCTGATCCGATCTAGCACCCAGGGGCATGGGAGCTTCCGATCCTGACAGCTCGGGATCCGGGGTGATGCCCAATTTTTCCGGCCCAATGCCCGATTCTAAGTCCGGGATCCGGGTCATGTCCTCCCTTGGGCGGGTGTCCAGCTCAGGGAGCTCGGTGATCCGGACATAATTCGTCCTCAGAATTGAGGGGTAATCCGTTTGTGGTTCCTCCACTACCGCTATCTCATGGGTGGCCGACGGGGATTTAATGTCCCTTTGGTCGAGTTTAAGCCCGATCCGGTCATAGTTCGTAGCGACTCCCAAAGCGGCGATGCGATCCAAGAGCTCATTAAGGGAGGAGAGCTCTATCGGATCCATCTGTTCGGCGAGTTCCGAATTGACGCGAAGGTTATGCGTGACGACCCGAGAGGCCATCATCGACGCAACCACCGATGGGGTAGCCATGATGAAGCCGCCAAGTCGGAGAGTTTGGCCTACAGCCAGCGCTCCCCCAGAGGTAATGTTGTCCTTGACAACAAGACAAGCCATCGAGCCTTGCAGGGACGACACAGAGGAACTCTCAATGAAAGCACGAATGTCGGTGTCAAAAACGGCGGATCTCGGGTAGGGGGTCCCGATCTGTGCGTCTTAGGCTGATGGTAATAGGAAGCGAGGGACACAATGTTTACCCAGGTTCGGGCCCTCTCTATGGAGGTAAAACCCTACTTCCTGCTTGATTAATATTGACGATATGAGTAGTACAAGAGTAGATCTACCACGAGATCGTAGAGGCTAAACCCTAGGAGCTAGCCTATGATGATTATGATTGTAATTGTGATCGGCCTTCTAAGGACCAACCTCTCCGGTTTATATAGACACCGGAGAGGGCTAGGGTTTACATGGACTCGGTTACAAGGAAGGAAATACAATATCCGGATCGCCAAGCTTGCCTTCCACGCAAAGGAGAGTCCCATACGGACACGGGACGGAGTCTTGAGTCTTGTATCTTCACGCTTCAATAGTCCGGACGATGTATATAGTCTGGTTGTCCGGATACCCCCTAATCCAGGACTCCCTCAAACTAAAACTAAGTTTTTGACTCATTTGTTTTGCAAAATCTCTGTACTGTGTGATGCTCATCTACTCTACCTCATCTATATCCATTCATAGGGTTTGCTATCAGTTCGCCTGCCAAGATGTCTGACCAAAGTGATAGCCAGAGTAAGTTTGAAGAGCAAGTGCAAATGAGTGAGGGCACTAGTACCTCAAGCAGCTATGATGAGGGCAGCAGGAGCACACCAAGTAACTTGCCAAAGGAAGCCACTAGAGCAAGGAAGAAGAGAACCTCAGACTCTGACGATGAGGATTATGTTGCAGCTGAGGATGAGGCCACCTCAAAGAAGAAGGTGATGAAGAAGGAGTATGGCACTGCTGCTTCAACAAAGCCTGGCATGAACAGGAAGGCACCAGCAAGGAGAATCCCAACATCCAAGCCAGGAAAAGTTACCACAGGAGAAACCCTGAAATTCACATTAGAATCTGATGATGGTGAAGCAGCTAGAGATGACAAGAAGAAGAAGAGGGCAAGGACCACTACTGCTAAAGTTCTTGAAAAGTCAACAATGGTGAGAGATTCTGAAGAGGAAGAGGAAGAGGATGTAGCACCAGCACCCAAATCCCAAAAGCTTATGGGAGATGCAATCAAGTCAGGGGCTGCTCCTTGCTACGTCTTGAGCTTGCGTTGGTTTTCCTCGAAGAGGAGAGGGTGATGCAGCAGAGTAGCATAAGTATTTCCCTCAGTTTTTGAGAACCAAGGTATCAATCCAGTAGGAGGCTCCTCAAAAGTCCCACGCACCTACACAAACAAACTGAGAACTCGCAACCAACACAATAAAGGGGTTGTCAATCCCTTCATGGCCACTTGCGAAAGTGAGATCTAATAAAGATAGTAAGATAAGATAAATATATTTTTGGTATTTTATAATATAGATGCAAATAAAAGTAGATTGGAAGCAAATATAATAAGAGATAGACCCGGGGGCCATAGGTTTCACTAGTGGCTTCTCTCAAGATAGTATAAGTATTACGGTGGGTGAACAAATTACTGTCAAGCAATTGATAGAAAAGCGAATAATTATGAGATTATCTAGGCATGATCATGTATATAGGCATCACGTTTGCAACAAGTAGACCGACTCCTGCCTGCATCTACTACTATTACTCCACACATCGACCGCTATCCAGCATGCATCTAGAGTATTAAGTTCATAAGAACAGAGTAGCGCATTAAGCAAGATGACATGATGTAGAGGGATAAACTCAAGCAATATGATATAAACCCCATCTTGTTATCCTCGATGGAAACAATACAATACGTGCCTTGCAACCCTTTCTGTCACTGTGTAAGGACACCGCAAGATTGAACCCAAAGCTAAGCACTTCTCCCATGGCAATAAAGATCAATCTAGTAGGCCAAACCAAACTGATAATTCAAAGAGACTTGCAAAGATAACTCAATCACACATAAAAGAATTCAGAGAAGATTCAAATATTATTCATAGATAAACTTGATCATAAACCCACAATTCATCGGATCTCGACAAACACACCGCAAAAAGAGTTTACATCGAATAGATCTCCACAAGAGAGGGGGAGAACATTGTATTGAGATCCAAAAAGAGAGAAGAAGCCATCTAGCTAGTAACTATGGACTCGTAGGTTTGTGGTAAACTACTCACAACTCATCAAAAGGGCAAGGATGTTAATGTAGAAGCCCTCCGTGGTCGATTCCCCCTTCGGCAGAGTGCCGGCGAAGGCTCCAAGATGAGATCCCGCGGATACAGAAGGTTACGGCCGTGGAAATTGTGTTTCGTCTGCCCCCTGGATGTTTTGGGGGTACGTAGGCTTATATAGGGGGAAGAAGTACGTCGGTGGACGCCCGAGGGGCCCACGAGACAGGGGGCGCGCCCTATAGGGGGGGCGTGCCCTCCTATCTCGTGGGAGCCTTGGCTGCTTCTTGACTTGCACTTCAAGTCCTCTGGATCACGTTTGTTCCAATAATCACGCTCCCGAAGGTTTCATTCCGTTTGGACTCTGTTTGATATTCCTTTTCTTTGAAATACTGAAATAGGCAAAAAAACAGCAATATGGGTTGGGCCTCCGGTTAGTAGGTTAGTCCCAAAAATGATATAAATGTGTAAAATAAAGCCCATAAACATCCAAAAGGGGTAATATAATAGCATGGAACAATCAAAAATTATAGATACGTTGGAGACGTATCAAGCATCCCCAAGCTTAATTCCTGCTCGTCCTTGAGTAGGTAAATGATAAAAAAGAAATTTTTGATGTGGAATGCTACCTAGCATAATTCTCAATGTAATTTTCTTTATTGTGGCATGAATGTTCAGATCCAAATGATTCAAAATAAAAGTTCATATTGATAAAAGAAATAGTAACACTTCAAGCATACTAATCAAAGTAATCATGTCTTCTCAAAATAACATGGCAAAAGAAAGTTCATCCCTACAAAATCATATAGTTAGGCTATGCTTCATTTTTCGTCACACAAAGATGTTCCCAACTTCTATACCCCCGATGGCAAGCCAAGAAATTGTTTCATACTTAAATAATCTCAAACTTTTTCAACCTTCACGCAATACATGAGCGTGAGCCATGGATATAGCACTATGGGTGGAATAGAATATGATGATGGGGATTGTGTGGAGAAGACAAAAAAGGAGAAAGTCTCACATTGACGAGGATAATCAACGGGCTATGGAGATGCCCATCAATTGATGTCAACATGAGGAGTAGGGATTGCCATGCAACGGATGCACTAGAGCTATAAATGAATGCTCAACAAAGGAAAACTAGTGGGTGTGCGTCTAACTTGCTTGCTCATGAAGACCTAGGGCATTTGAGGAAGCCCATCGTAGGAATATACAAGCCAAGTTCTATAATGAAAAATTCCCACTAGTATGAAAAAGACAACTTATGAGACTCACTATATGAAAAACATGGTGCTACTTTGAAGTACAATATATGAGACTCACTACATGAAGAACAAGGTGCTACTTTGAAGCACAAGTGTGGAAAAAAAGATAGTAACATTGCCCTTTTTATTTATTTTCTTTTTTTTCTTTTTTTCTTTTTTTTTGGGGCTTTCTTTTTTTTTCTTTTGGCCTTTCTTTTTTTTCTTTTTTTTTCTTTGGGCAATGTTCTAATAATAATGATCATCACACTTCTATTGATTACAACATATGAATTACAACTCGAAACTAGAACAAGATATGACTCTATATGAATGCCTCCGGCGGTGTACCGGGATGGTGCAATGAATCAAGAGTGACATGTATGAAAATTAATGCATGGTGGCTTTGCCACAAATACGATGTCAACTACATGATCATGCAATGGCAATATGACAAAAGTAAAGTATGTCATGATGATGATGAATGGAACGGTGGAAAGTTGTATGACAATATATCTCGGAATGGCTATGGAAATGCCATAATAGGTAGGTATGGTGGCTGTTTTGAGGAAGATATAAGGAGGTTTATGTGTGATAGAGCGTATTGTATCACGGGGTTTGGATGCACCAGCGAAGTTTGCACCAACTCTCAAGGTGAGAAAGGGCAATGCACGGTACCGAAGAGGCTAGCAATGGCGGAAAGGTAAAAGTGCGTATAATCCATGGACTCAACATTAGTCAAAAGAACTCATATACTTATTGCAAAAATTTAGAAGTCATCAAAAATCAAGTACTACGTGCATGCTCCTAGGGGGATAGATTGGTAGGAAAAGACCATCGCTCATCCCTGACCGCCACTCATAAGGATGCACAAGCCAGGTACACTTCATGTTTCAAATTTGTTACACAACTTTACCCATACGTGCATGCTACGGGACTTTCTAACTTCAACGCAAGCATTCTTTAAATTCATAATAACCCAACTAGCATGACTTTAATATCACTACCTTCATATCTCAAAACAATTATCAAGTATCAAATTGATCATAGCATCCAATTCACTTCCTATGATAGTTTTTATTATACCCAACTTGGATGCCTACCATTCTAGGACCAATTTTATAACCATAGCAAATACCATGCTGTTCTAAAATACTCTCAAAAAGATATAAGTGAAGCATGAGAGACTAGTAATTTCTTCAAAATTAAGTCACCACCGTGCTCTGAAAGATATAAGTGAAGCACCAGAGTAAAAACTATCAAGCTCAAAAGATATAAGTGAAGCACATAGAGTATTCTAGCAAATTCTAATCAAATAGGCTTCTCCCAAAAGGTGTGTACAGCAAGGATGATTGTGGTAAACTAAAAGGCAAAGACTAATATAATACACGACGCTCCAAGCAAAACACATATCATGTGGCGAATAAAAAATATAGCTCCAAGTAAAGTTACCAATGAACGAAGACGAAAGAGGGGATGCCTTCCCGGGGCATCCCCAAGCTTAGGCTTTTGGCTATTCTTGAATATCTTGGGGTGCCTTGGGCATCCCCAAGCTTAGTCTCTTGCCACCCTTTATTCCATAGTCCATAAAAGCTTTACCCAAAACTTGAAAACTTCACAACACAAAACTCAACAGGAAATCCTATAAGCTCCGTTAGTGAAAGAAAACAAAACCACCACATAAGATACTGTAATGAACTCATTATTTATTTATTTTGGTGTTAAACCTACTGTATTCCAACTTCTTTATGGTTTATAAACTATTGTACTAGCCATAGATGCATCAAAATAAGCAAACAACACACGAAAAACAGAATCTGTCATAAACAGAACAGTCTGTAGAAATCCGTAACTAACGCAAACTTCTGGAACTCTAAAAATGCTACCAAAATAGGAAGTCCTGGAAAATTTGTTTATTCATCAGCAGAAAAAAGAATCGACGCAAAATCACGTTCCTGTAATTTAACAAAATTATATTCGTGCGCGCAAAGTTTCTGTTTTTCAGCAGAATCAAATCAACTATCAACATAGGTTATCCTATAGGTTCTACTTGACACAAACACTAATTAAAAGAAAAAACACACATCTAAACAGAAGGTAGATGCAAGATTTATTACTAAACAGGATCAAAAACAAAAAACATAAAGAAAATTGGGTTGCCTCCCAACTAGTGCTATCGTTTAACGCCCCTAGCTAGGTATAAAAGCAAAGATAGATCTAACGAGTGCCATCTTTGGCACTAAATTCATAAGTAGAGTGCTTGATAGATTCATAAGGTAATTTGACTTTGTTTCTTGGAAAGTGCTCCATGACTTTCTTTAATGGAAATTGGAATCTAATATTCCCTTCCTTCATATCAATAATCGCACCAATCGTTCTAAGGAAAGGTCTACCAAGAATAATAGGGCAAGAAAGATTGCAATCTATATCAAGAACGATAAAATCTACGGGCACCAAATTTCTATTTGCAACAATAAGAACATCATTGATCCTTCCTATTGGCTTTTTAATGGTGGAATCCGCAAGGTGCAAATTTAAAGAGCAATCATCAAGATCATGGAAACATAGAATATCACATAAAGTTTTCGGATCGTGGAAACACTAGCACCCAAATCACACAAAGAAAAACACTCATGATCTTTAATTCTAATCTTTATAGTAGGTTCCCACTCATCATTAAGTTTTCTAGGTATAGAAACTTCCAAATTAAGTTTTTCATCATAAGATTGCATCAAGGCATCAACAATATGTTTGGTAAAAGCTTTATTTTGAGTATAAGCGTGAGGAGAATTAACAACAGATTGCAACAAGGAAATACAACCTTCTAAAGAACAACTATCATAATCAAAATCCTTGAAATCCGAGATAGTGGGTTCAATGCTATTTAAAGTTGTGACCTCTCCAATCCCACTTTTACCAAATTTAGCATCAAGATCTAAAAACTCCGAATTCTTGGAACGCCTTTTATGCAAAGTTGATTCATCATCAGTCCCATAATCATCAAAATTCATATTGCAAAACATAGATCTAATAGGAGACGCATCAATAACTTTAAGATCCTCATCATTATTTTCATGAAAACTAGAAGAACATGCTTTTATAAAGCTATCTTTTTTAGCACGCAATCTAGCGGTTCTTTCCTTGCACTCGTCAATGGAAATCCTCATGGCTTTGAGGGACTCATTGATATCATGCTTAGGAGGAGAAGATCTAAGTTTAAGAGAATCAACATCAAGCGAAAGTCTATCAATGTTCCTAGCCAAATCATCAACTTTGAGAAATTTTTGTTCAAGCAAAGCATTAAAATTCTTTTGAGAAATCATAAACTCTTTCACACTATTCACAAAATCAGAGGAAATCTTATTAAAATTACCATAAGAATTATTGTAGGAATTTCCATAATTATTAGAGGGATTACTAGGGAATGGTCTAGCATTAAAGTTTTCTCTATAAGCATTGTTTCCAAAACTATTCCTTCCAACAAAATTCACATCCATAGATTCATTATTATTCTCAATCAAAGAAGACAAAGGCATATCATTGGGATCAAGAGGAGTATTTTTAGTAGCAAACAATTTCATAAGTTCATCCATCTTTCCACTCAAAACATTGATTTCTTCTATAGCATGCACTTTTTTACTAGAAGATCTTTCGGTGTGCCACTGAGAATAATTAACCATAATATTATCAAGAAGTTTTGTAGCATCTCCTAACGTGATTTCCATAAACGTGCCCCCCGCGACCGAATCTAAGAGATTGCTAGAAGCAAAGTTCAAACCGGCATAAAAATTTTGTATGATCATCCATAAATTCAAACCATGAGTAGGGCAATTGCGAAGCATCAATTTCATTCTTTCCCAAGATTGGGCAACATGCTCATGACAAGTTGTTTAAAATTCATGATATCGTTCCTAAGAGTAATAATCTTAGCGGGAGGAAAATACTTAGGGATAAAAGCATCTTTGCACTTGTTCCAAGAATCAATACTATTTTTAGGCAAAGACGAAAACCAAACTTTAGCACGATCTCTAAGTGAAAATGGAAATAACTTCAATTTGACAATATTGTTATCCGTATCTTTTTTCTTTTGCATATCACACAAATCAACAAAATTGTTTAGATGAGTAGCGGCATCTTCACTAGGAAGGCCGGCAAATTGATCTTTCATAACAAGATTCAGCAAAGCAGTATTGATTTCACAAGACTCAACATCATTAAGAGGAGCAATCGGAGTACTAAGGAAATCATTATTATTGGTATTCGAGAAATCACACAATTTGGTATTATCTTGCGCCATGGCAACAAGTAATCCAACACACAAGCAAACAGAAAAACGGCAAGCGAAAAGAGAGGAGGAGATTGGGAAAGAGAGGGCGAATAAAACGGCAAGGGTGAAGTGGGGAGAGAAAAACGAGAGGCAAATGGCAAATCATGTAAATGCGAGGGAGATGGTTTTGTGATGGGTACTCTTAGGGAACGTAGTAATTTCAAAAAAAATCCTACGCACACGCAAGATCATGGTGATGCATAGCAACGAGAGGGGAGAGTGTTGTCCACGTACCCTCGTAGACCGTATGCGGAAGCGTTATGACAATGCGGTTGATGTAGTCGTACGTCTTCACGATTCGACCGATCCAAGTACCGAACGTATGGCACCTCCGAGTTCAGCACACGTTCAGCTCGATGACGATCCCCGGACTCCGATCCAGCAGGGTGTCGGGGATGAGTTCCGTCAGCACGACGGCGTGGTGACGATGATGTTCTACCGACGCAGGGCTTCGCCTAAGCACCGCAACGATATGACCGAGGTGGAATATGGTGGAGGGGGCACCGCACACGGCTAAGGAACGATCACGAAGATCAACTTGTGTGTCTAGAGGTGCCCCCCTGCCCCCGTATATAAAGGAGCCAAGTGGGAGGGGCGGCCGGCCAAGGAGGGGGCGCCAAGGGGGATTCCTACTCCCACCGGGAGTAGGACTCCCTTCTTTCCTAGTTGGAGAAGGAGAAGGGGGAAGGAGGAGGAAGAGGGGAAGGAAAGGGGGGCGCCGCCCCCCTCTCCTTGTCCTATTCAGACTAGGGAGGGGAGGGGGCGCAGCCGACCTCTTTCCTCCTCTCCTCTTCTCCCTTAGGGCCCACGAAGGCCCAATAACCCCCGGGAGGGTTCCGGTAACCCCCCGGTGCTCCGGTAAAATCCCGATTTCACCCGGAACCATTCCGATATCCAAATATAGGCTTCCAATATATCAATCTTTATGTCTCGACCATTTCGAGACTCCTCGTCATGTCCGTGATCACATCTGAGACTCCGAACAACCTTTGGTACATCAAAACTTATAAACTCATAATAAAACTGTCATCGTAACATTAAGCGTACGGGCCCTACGGGTTCGAGAACTATGTAGACATGACCGAGACACGTCTCCAGTCAATAACCAATAGCGGAACCTAGATGCTCATATTGGCTCCCACATATTCTACGAAGATCTTTATCGGTCAAACCGCATAACAACATACGTTGTTCCCTTTGTCATCGGTATGTTACTTGCCCGAGATTCGATCGTTGGTATCTCAATACCTAGTTCAATCTCGTTACTGGCAAGTCTCTTTACTCGTTCCGTAATACATCATCCCACAACTAACTAATTAGTTGCAATGCTTGCAAGGCTTATAGTGATGTGCAATACCGAGTGGGCCCAGAGATACCTCTCCGACAATCGGAGTGACAAATCCTAATCTCGAAATACGCCAACCCAACATGTACCTTCGGAGACACCTGTAGAGCTCCTTTATAATCACCCAGTTACGTTGTGACATTTGGTAGCACACAAAGTGTTCCTCCGGTAAACGGGAGTTGCATAATCTCATAGTCATAGGAACATGTATAAGTCATGAAGAAAGCAATAGCAACATACTAAACGATCAAGTGCTAAGGCTAACGGAATGGGTCAAGTCAATCACATCATTCTCCTAATGATGTGATCCCATTAATCAAATGAAAACTCTTTTGTCCATGGCTAGGAAACTTAACCATCTTTGATTCACGAGCTAGTCAAGTAGAGGCATACTAGTGACACTATGTTTGTCTATGTATTCACACATGTATTATGTTTCCGGTTAATACAATTCTAGCATGAATAATAAACATTTATCATGAAATAAGGAAATAAATAATAACTTTATTATTACCTCTAGGGCATATTTCCTTCAGTCTCCCACTTGCACTAGAGTCAGTAATCTAGTTCACATCGCCATGTGATTTAACACCAATATTCACATCTGCATGTGATTAACACCCATAGTTCACATCATCATGTGACCAACACCCAAAAGGTTTACTAGAGTCAATAATCTAGTTCACATCGCTATGTGATTAACACCGAAAGAGTACTAAGGTGTGATCATGTTTTGTTCATGAGAGAAGCTTAGTCAACGGGTCTGTCACATTCAGAGCCGTATATATTTTGCAAATATTCTATGTCTACAATGCTCTGCTCGGAGCTACTCTAGCTAATTACTCCCACTTTCAATATGTATCCAGATTGAGACTTAGAGTCATCTGGATCGGTGTAAAAAGCTTGCAGTGATGTAACTCTTTACGACGGGCTCTTTTATCACCTCCATAATCGAGAAATATTTCCTTAGTCCTCACTAAGGATATTCTTGACCAATGTCCAGTGATCTACTCCTAGATCACTATTGTACTCCCTTGCCAAATACAGAGCAAGGTATACAATAGGTCTGGTACATAGCATAGCATACTTTATAGAACCTATGACTGAGGCATAGGAAATGACTTTCATTTTCTTTTCTATTTTCTGCCGTGGTCGGGATTTGAGTCTTACTCAATTTCACACCTTTGCAACACAGGCAAGAACTCTTTCTTTGACTGTTCATTTTGAACTATTTCAAAATCTTGTCAAGGTATGTACTCATTGAAAATCTTATCAAGCGTCTTGATCTATCTATATAGATCTTGATGCTCAATGTGTAAGCAGCTTCACCGAGGTCTTGATTTGAAAAACTATTTTTTAAGTATCCTTTCATGCTATCCAGAATTTCTATATCATTTCCAATCAACAATATGTCATCCACATATAATATTAGAAATGCTACAGAGCTCCCACTCACTTGCTTGTAAATACAGGCTTCACCGCAAGTCTGTATAAAACTATATGATTTGATCAACTTATCAAAGCGTATATTCCAACTCTGAGATGCTTGCACCAGTCCATAGATGGATCGCTGGAGCTTGCACATTTTGTTAGCACCTTTAGGATTGACAAAACCTTCTGGTTGCATCATATACAACTCTTCTTTAAGAAGACTATTAAGGAATGCAGTTTTGACATCCATTTGCCAGATTTCATAAAATGTGGCAATTGCTAACATGATTCGGACAGACTTAAGCATCACTATAGTTGAGAAAATCTCATTGTAGTCAACACCTTGAACTTGTCGTAAACCTTTTTGTGACAAGTCGATCTTTGTAGATAGTAACACTACTATCAACATCTGTCTTCCTCTTGAAGATCCATTTATACAATATGGCTTGCCAATCATCGGGCAACTCCACCAAAGTCCACACTTTGTTCTCATACATGGATTCCATCTCAGATTTCATGGCCTCAAGCCATTTTGCGGAATCTGGGCTCATCATCGCTTCCTCATAGTTCGTAGGTTCATCATGGTCTAGTAACATGACTTCCAGAACAGGATTACCATACCACTCGGTGCGGACTGTACTTTGGAAGACCTACAGGTTTTGTAGTAACTTAATCTAAAGTTTCATGATCATCATCATTAGCTTCCTCACTAATTAGTGTAGGAATCACTGGAACTGATTTCTGTGATGAACTACTTTCCAACAAGGGATTAGGTACAGTTACCTCATCAAGTTATACTTTCCTCCCACTCACTTCTTTCGAGAGAAACTCCTTCTCTAGAAAGGATCCATCTTAGCAATGAATAACTTGCCTTTCGGATCTGTGATAGAAGGTGTACCCAATAGTTACCTTTGGGTATTTTATGAAGACGCTCTTCTCCGATTTGGGTTCGAGCTTATCAGGTTGAAACTTTTTCACATAAGCATCGCAGCCCCAAAATTTAAGAAACGACAATTTTTGTTTCTTGCCAAACCACAGTTTATATGGTGTCATCTCAACGGATTTAGATGGTGCCCTTTTAACGTGAATGCAGCTGTCTCTAATGCATAACCCAAAAACGACAATGGTAAATCAATAAGAGACATCATAGATCGCACCATATCCAATAAAGTGCGGTTACGACATTCGGACACACCATAACGTTGTGGTGTTCTAGGTGGCGTGAGATGTGAAACTATTCCACATTATTTTAATTGAAGACCAAACTCGTAACTCAAATATTCGTCTCCGCGATCAGATTGCAGAAACTTTTATTTTCTTGTTATGATGATTTTTCCACTTCACTCTGAAATTCTTTGAACCTTTCAACTATTTCAGACTTATGTTTCATCAAGTAGATATACCCATATCTGCTCAAATCATCTTGTGAAGGTCAGAAAATAACGATACTTGCCACGAGCATCAACACTCATTGGATCGCATACATCAGTATGTATTATTTCCAATAAGTCAGTAGCTTGTTCCATTGTTCTGGAGAACGGAGTTTTAGTCATCTTGCCCAAAAGGCACGGTTCGCAAGCATCAAATGATTCATAACCAAGTGATTCCAAAAATCCATCTTTATGGAGTTTCTTCATGCGCTTTACACCGATATGACCCAAACGGCAGTGCCACAAATAAGTTGCACTATCATTATTAACTTTGCATCTTTTGGCATCAATATTATGAATATGTGTATCACTACGATCGAGATCCAACAAACTATTTTCATTGGGTGTATAACCATCGAAGGTCTTATTCATGTAAACAGAATAACAATTATTCTTTAACTTCAAATGAATAATTGTATCGCAATAAATATGATCAAATCATATTTATGCTCAACGCAAATGCTAAATAACATTTATTTAGTTTTAACACTAATCTCGAAAATATAGGGAGTGTGTGATGATGATCATATCAATCTTGGAACTATTTCCAACACTCATCGTCACTTCCCCTCAACTGCTCTCTGTTTATTATGTAACTCATGTTTTGAGTTACTAATCTTAGCAACCGAACAAGTATCAAATACTCAGGGGCTACTATAAACACTAGTAAGGCACACATCAAACACCTGTATATCAAATATACCCTTGTTCACTTTGCCATCCTTCTTATCCACCAAATATTCAGGGCATTTCCGCTTCCAGTGACCATTTCCTTTGCAGTGTAAGCACTCGGTTTCAGGCTTTGGTCCAGCTTTGAGCTTCTTCGCGGGAGTGAAAAATTGCTTGTCATTCTACTTGAAGTTCCCTTTCTTTCCCTTGGCCCTTCTCTTGAAACTAGTGGTCTTGTCAATCATCAACACTTGATGCTCTTTCTTGATTTCTACCTTCGTCGATTTCAACATCACAAAGAGCTCGGGAATCGTTTTCGTCATCCCTTGCATACTATAGTTCATCACGAAGTTCTAGTAACTTAGTGATGGTGACTAGAGAATTCTGTCAATCACTATCTTATCTGGAAGATTAACTCCCACTTGATTCAAGCGATTGAAGTACCCAGACAATCTGAGCACATGCTCACTAGTTGAGCGATTCTCCTCCATCTTTTAGCTACAGAACTTGTTGGAGACTTCATATCTCTCAACTCGGGTATTTGCTTGAAATATTAACTTCAATAGTTGGAACATCTTATATGGTCCATGACATTCAAAACGTCTTTGAAGTCCCGATTCTAAGCTGTTAAGCATGGTGCACTAAAGTATCAAGTAGTCATCATATTGAGCTAGCCAGACGTTCATAACGTCTGCATCTGCTCCTGCAATAGGTCTGTCACCTAGCGGTGCATTAAGGACATAATTCTTCTGTGCAACAATGAGGATAAACCTCAGATCACGGATCCAATGCGCATCATTGCTATTAACATTTTTCAACACAATTTTCTCTAGGAACATATCAAAATAAACATATGAAAGCAACAATGCAAGCTATTGATCTACAACATAATTTGCAAAATACTACCAGGACTAAGTTCATGATAAATTTAAGTTCAATTAATCATATTACTTAAGAACTCGCACTTAGACAGACATCTCTCTAGTCATCTAAGTGATCACGTGATCCAAATCAATTAAACCATGTCCGATCATCACGTGAGATGGAGTAGTTTTCAATGGTGAACATCACTATGTTGATCATATCTACTATATGATTCATGCTCGACCTTTCGGTCTCCGTGTTCCGAGGCCATATCTGTATATGCTAGGCTCGTCAAGTTTAACCTGAGTATTCCGCGTGTGCAACTGTTTTACACCCGTTGTATTTGAACGTAGAGCCTATCACACCCGATCATCACGTGGTGTCTCAGCACGAAGAACTTTCGCAATGGTGCATACTCAGGGAGAACACTTCTTGATAATTTAGTGAGAGATCATCTTAAAATGCTACCGTCAATCAAAGCAAGATAAGATGCATAAAGGATAAACATCACATGCAATCAATATAAGTGATATGATATGGCCATCATCATCTTGTGCTTGTGATCTCCATCTCCGAAGCACCATCGTGATCACCATCGTCACCCGCGCGACACCTTGATCTCCATCGTAGCATCGTTGTCGTTACGCCATCTATTGCTTCTACGACTATCGCTACCGCTTAGTGATAAAGTAAAGCAATTATAGGGCATTTGCATTTCATATAATAAAGCGACAACCATATGGCTCCTGCCAGTTGCCGATAACTTCAGTTACAAAACATGATCATCTCATACAATAAAATATAGCATCACGTCTTGACCATATCACATCACAACATGCCCTGCAAAAACAAGTTAGACGCCCTCTACTTTGTTGTTGCAAATTTTACGTGGCTGCTATGGGCTGAGCAAGAACCGTTCTTACCTACGCATCAAAACCACAACGATAGTTTGTCAAGTTAGTGTTGTTTTAACCTTCACAAGGACCGGGCTTAGCCACACTTGGTTCAACTAAAGTGAGAGAGACAGACACCCGCCAGTCACCTTTAAGCAACGAGTGCTCGTAACGGTGAAACCAGTCTCGCGTAAGCGTACGCGTAATGTCGGTCCGGGCCGCTTCACCTCACAATACCGCTGAACCAAAGTATGACATGCTGGTAAGCAGTATGACTTGTACCGCCCACAACTCACTTGTGTTCTACTCGTGCATATGACATCTACGCATAAAACCTAGATCGGATGCCACTGTTAGGGAACGTAGTAATTTCGAAAAAATTCCTACGCACACGCAAGATCATGGTGATGCATAGCAACAAGAGCGGAGAGTGTTGTCCACGTACCCTCGTAGACCGTATGCGGAAGCGTTATGACAACGTGGTTGATGTAGTCGTACGTCTTCACGGTCTGACCGATCCAAGTACCAAACGTACGGCACCTCCGAGTTCAGCAGACGTTCAGCTCGATGACGATCCCCGGACTCCGATCCAGTAGGGTGTCGGGGATGAGTTCCGTCAGCACGACGGCGTGGTGATGATGATGATGTTCTACCGACGCAGGGCTTCGCCTAAGCACCGCAATGAAATGACCGAGGTGGAATATGGTTGAGGGGGGCACCGCACACGGCTAAGGAACGATCACGAAGATCAACTTGTGTGTCTAAAGGTGCCCCCTGCCCCCGTATATAAAGGAGCCAAGGGGGAGGGGGCGGCCGGCCAAGGAGGGTGCACCAAGGGGGAGTCCTACTCCCACCGGGAGTAGGACTCCCTTCTTTCAGTTGGAGAAGGAGAAGGGGGAAGGAGGAGGAAGAGGGGAAGGAAAGGAGGGGCGCCGCCCCCCTCTCCTTGTCCTATTCGGACTAGGGAGGGGAGGGGGCGCAGCCCACCTCTTGCCTCCTCTCCTCTTCTCCCTTAGGGCCCATGAAGGCCCAATAACCCCCGGGAGGGTTCCGGTAACCCCCCGGTGCTCCGGTAAAATCCCGATTTCACCCGAAACCATTCCGATATCCAAATATAGGCTTCCAATATATCAATCTTTATGTCTCGACCATTTCGAGACTCCTCGTCATGTCCGTGATCACATCCGGGACTCCAAACAACCTTCGGTACATCAAAACTTATAAACTCATAATAAAACTATCATCGTAACGTTAAGCGTGCGGACCCTACGGGTTCGAGAACTATGTAGACATGACCGAGACACGTCTCCAGTCAATAACCAATAGCGGAACCTGGATGCTCATATTGGCTCCCACATATTCTACGGAGATCTTTATCGGTCAAACTGCATAACAACATACGTTGTTCCCTTTGTCATCGGTATGTTACTTGCCCGAGATTCGATCGTCGGTATCTCAATACCTAGTTCAATCTCGTTACTGGCAAGTCTCTTTACTCGTTCCGTAATACATCATCCCGCAACTAACTAATTAGTTGCAATGCTTGCAGGGCTTATAGTGATGTGCAATACCGAGTGGGCCCAGAGATACCTCTCCGACAATCGGAGTGACAAATCCTAATCTCGAAATACGCCAACCCAACATGTACCTTCGGAGACACCTGTAGAGCTCCTTTATAATCACCCAGTTACGTTGTGACGTTTGGTAGCACACAAAGTGTTCCTCCGGTAAACGGGAGTTGCATAATCTCATAGTCATAGGAACATGTATAAGTCATGAAGAAAGCAATAGCAACATACTAAACGATCAAGTGCTAAGGCTAACGGAATGGGTCAAGTCAATCACATCATTCTCCTAATGATGTGATCCTGTTAATCAAATGACAACTCTTTTGTCCATGGCTAGGAAACTTAACCATCTTTGATTCACGAGCTAGTCAAGTAGAGGCATACTAGTGACACTAGTTTGTCTATGTATTCACACATGTATTATGTTTCCGGTTAATACAATTCTAGCATGAATAATAAACATTTATCATGAAATAAGGAAATAAATAATAACTTTATTATTGCCTCTAGGGCATATTTCCTTCAGGTACTTGGTATGTCTTGACTTGAGCGAAGACCTCCCCGGCAACGGCGCCAGAAATCCTTCTTGCTACGTCTTGAGCTTGCATTGGTTTTCCTCGAAGAGGAGAGGGTGATGCAGCAGAGTAGCGTAAGTATTTCCCTCAGTTTTTGAGAACCAAGGTATCAATCCAGTAGGAGGCTCCTCAAAAGTCTCACGCACCTACACAAACAAACTGAGAACTCGCAACCAACGCAATAAAGGGGTTGTCAATCCCTTCACGGCCACTTGTGAAAGTGAGATCTAATAAAGATAGTAAGATAAGATAAATATATTTTTGGTATTTTATAATATAGAAGCAAAAAGTAAAGATGCAAATAAAAGTAGATTGGAAGCAAATATGATAAGAGATAGACCCGGGGGCCATAGGTTTCACTAGTGGCTTCTCTCAAGATAGCATAAGTATTACGGTGGGTGAACAAATTACTGTCGAGCAATTGATAGAAAATCGAATAATTATGAGATTATCTAGGCATGATCATGTATATAGGCATCACGTCCGCAACAAGTAGACCGACTCCTGCCTGCATTTACTACTATTACTCCACACATCGACCGCTATCCAGCATGCATCTAGAGTATTAAGTTCATAAGAACAGAGTAACGCATTAAGCAAGATGACATGATGTAGAGGGATAAACTCAAGCAATATGATATAAACCCCATCTTGTTATCCTCGATGGCAACAATACAATATGTGCCTTGCAACTCTTTCTGTCACTGGGTAAGGACACCGCAAGATTGAACCCAAAGCTAAGCACTTCTCCCATGGCAAGAAAGATCAATCTAGTAGGCCAAACCAAACTGATAATTCGAAGAGACTTGCAAAGATAACTCAATCACACACAAAAGAATTCAGAGAAGATTCAAATATTATTCATAGATAAACTTGATCATAAACCCACAATTCATCGGATCTCGACAAACACACCGCAAAAAGAGTTTACATCGAATAGATCTCCACAAGAGAGGGGGAGAACATTGTATTGAGATCCAAAAAGAGAGAAGAAGCCATCTAGCTAATAACTATGGACCCGTAGGTCTGTGGTAAACTACTCACAACTCATTGGAAGGGCAAGCATATTGATGTAGAAGCCCTCCGTGGTCGATTCCCCCTCCGGCAGAGTGCCGGCGAAGGATCCAAGATGAGATCTCGCGGATACAGAAGGTTACGGTGGTGGAAATTGTGTTTCGTCTGCCCCCTGAATGTTTTTGGGGTACGTAGGCTTATATAGGAAGAAGAAGCACATCGGTGGACGCCCGAGGGGCCCACGAGACAGGGGGGCGCGCCCTCCTATCTCGTGGGAGCCTCGGCTGCTTCTTGACTTGCACTCCAAGTCCTCTGAATCACGTTCGTTCCAAAAATCACGCTCCCGAAGGTTTCATTCTGTTTGGACTCCGTTTAATATTCCTTTTCTTCGAAATACTGAAATAGGCAAAAAACAGCAATATGGGCTGGGCCTCCGGTTAGTAGGTTAGTCCCAAAAATGATATAAATGTGTAAAATAAAGCCCATAAACATCCAAAAGGGGTAATATAATAGCATGGAACAATCAAAAATTATAGATACGTTGGAGATGTATCACTCCTAAGCCCAAATCTCCTCCCAAAGCTGTTGCTCAAACCACCAAGTCTGCACCCAAGAGAAGCACAAGAAACATCCCTGCTGAAGAGAAGAACAAGACCCAAGTGCCTGAAGCTGCTGAAGAAGATGCTGAAGCCCAAGTGTTGAGGAAGCTCAAACCAAAGATCCTAGACCACAATGACACTCATCCAGTGGCAGAGGACATGAGCATCAGGAAAGATGCAGGTCTGAGACTTTGGAGGAAGAGTGGTCCTTATGCTGTGAGAAGGAGAACTGATGTGGATTACAGGTTCCACACTAAAGAACAGCAAGACTTCTATGAGACCATTCTGCTTGACAAGAAGCCAATTCTCTGTGATATGAGATCGGTTGACTGGACATACATCAGAGAGAATGAAGACCATTTCCCAGAAGTATATGATAGCTTTAAGGCTTGTGGAGTTGACAAGTTTGTTGGACAAAAGCTCACTAAGTGGAATGATGAGCTGATCATGCAATTCTACTCCACTGCTCATTTCTATCCAGATGGAAGGATAGTATGGATGTCTGAAGGTACAAGGTACCAATCAACTGTTGATGAATGGGACAAGTTGATAAATGCCCCAGAAGCTCATGAGAATGACTTGGATGTGTATGCCAAGAAGAAGAAAGACCACAACTCAATGGCAAGTATGTACAAGGAAATTCCTGATGAAGCCCTGGAAACTCATAAGTTGGGCTCTGTGAAATACTTGCTATCTGGCCTGCCTACTATCAACACCATCCCGAGGCATACTCTATTGCCCAAATATGGAGATCACATGATGATAAGAGGACATTCAATCAACTTGCTGCACATTTTTTATGTTCCTCAGAAATTCAAGGTGATGAGTCTGATTGTAGAGACAATCAAGAGGATAGCTATTGATCAAAAAAGGGCTTGTGGGTATGCTCCACAAATTCAGGTGCTCATCAACTCAAAGATGGGCACATGCACTTATTTGTTGGACAAGGAGCACTTACCTCTCAAGCCAGATATTGAAGACAACACAGTAGTCATGGATGAGAATGATCCTTCATAAGTGCAAGCACATGAGAAGAGAGCAAAGGCAAGGCAATTACAGAAGCTTTTCAGTATGTGCCAAGAGGTCAGAGGTCTGCTGTGCAGTACCTGATACACGAGCTACTACATCTGCACCAGCAGCCACAACTTCAATGCCACCTCCAGCAGCCACTCTAGCAACTCCAGCTACATCAACTGAAGCCTTCGTCCTTGGAGTTATCACTACACCACCTCATGGAGACCAAGCCTGAGAGACGCATAGCACTATGCATATTTGAACTTTTTGGTAACTTGTTGCCAAAGGGGGAGAAATATGTATAGATCGTAGCCTTTGAGAGAGAGTGTGTTGCTTTTTGTCTCTCTTGCACTTTATTTGGTTGAACTTTATTGTATGCTTGCTTGATACATTATGTCCTTACGTGAGATACTTGGATGATCATGTGTTTGATCACATGCTACTTTAATGTGTGCTTGAATGACATTATCTCTTATATCCCCATATGATCATTCACTTTGCTTGGTGATGAGTGCATGCTTTTTAATTGTTATCATTTTGAGCGCTCCACCAAGATGTATGTGACATGGGAAGAGTAGCCCATGATACTAATCGATTGTGCATTTCCATTCAAAAGCAAATCTTAAATAATGCACAAATTTAGGGGGAGCTCTTACTTATCACATACTTCTCAAAGCGACGATGTATTTCAATCTTATTATCATTTGTCGAAGCATTGATATATATGTTGTCATCAATTACCAAAAAGGGGGAGATTGAAAGTGTAATTATCCCTGGGTGGTTTTGGTAATGATTAACAACATATAGCTCATTGAACTAATGCTATTTCAAGATGAATATTTCAGGAAAGTTCAATGATTGGCATGGCATGGATCAGGAATGTGGACCCCTCAAAATGCTAAGGACAAAGGATTGGCTCAAGTTCTAAAAGCTCAAGACTCTACATTTTACTTTCAATGATCCAAGATTACATTGAGTCCATAGGAAAAGCCAATACTATTAAAAGGGGATGAGCTGTTGCTTAATGGCTTGCTTGCTCAAAATGCTTAATGATATGCTCCAAAGCCCTCAACCACTTTCTCATATCCACATATGTCCCAAACAAAAAGTCAAACTCGGCCCCACCGATTTGATCTATTCGGCGCCATCGAGTTCATTTGACATAGCCACTACCAGAAACCCTAGTCACTTCGGTCTTACTGATAGGGATCTCGGTCTCACCGAGATGGGATTGCAAACTCCCTGTTTCCCTTCGTAACATTTCGGTCTAACCGAGATGAGCGATCGGTCCCACCGAGTTCGCAATGCAAACTCCTTGTTTCCCTTTCGTAACGTTTCGGTCCCACCGAGATGAGCGAATCGGTCCCAACGAGTTTGCCTGACCAACTCTCTGGTTAGCTTATTACCAAACTCGGTCCCACCGAGTTTGTGTAATCGGTCTCACCAAGATTACGTTATGCCCTAACCATAACGAAAACGGTCCCACCGAGTTGACATGCCAGTCCCACCAAAATGCCTAACGGTCACATTATGAACTAAATCGGTCCGACCAAGTTTTCTGATTCGGTCCCATTGAGTTTGGTAAATTGTGTGTAACGGTTAGATTTTGTGTGGAGGCTATATATACCCCTCCATCCTCTCCTCATTCGTGGGGGAAGCCATCAGAACATGCCTACACTTCCATCATTCACTTTCTAAGAGAGAACCCCTACTCATGTGTTGAGGCCAAGATATTCCAATCCAACCATATGAATCTTGATCTATAGCCTTCCCCAAGTTTCTTTCCACTCAAATCATCTTTCCACCAAATCCAATCCTATGAGAGAGAGTTGAGTGTCGGGGAGACTATTATTTGAAGCACAAGAGCAAGGAGTTCATCAACAACACAACATCTATTACCTTTTGGAAAGTGGTGTCTCCTAGATTGGTTAGGTGTCACTTGGGAGCCTCCGTCAAGATTGTGGAGTTGAACCAAGTAGTTTTACGGGCAAGGAGATCGCCTACTTTGTGAAGATCTACCCTAGTGAGGCAAGTCCTTCGTGGGCGATGGCCATGGTGGGATAGACAAGGTTGCTTCTTCGTGGACCCTTCATGGATGGAGCCCTCCGTGGACCCGCGCAGCCGTTATCCTTCGTGGGTTGAAGTCTCCATCAACGTGGATGTACGATAGCACCACCTACCGGAACCACGCCAAAAATCTCCGTGTCAACATTGTGTTTGCTCCCTCCAAACTCCCCCCTTTACCTTCATATGCAATGATTTACATTTCGCTACTATACTCTTAGAATTTCATGTGTAGGTTGATTGCTTGACTTGTGCTATGTTGCTAAAATCTGCCAAGAACTAAAATTAGGAAAAGACTAGATTTTTATTTGATCAAGTAGTCTAATCACCCCCTTCTAGACTTACTTTCGATCCTACAACATGGAAAGCCAGTGTTCCTCCTAAAGTCAGGGTCTGCACATGGAGGGTGGCCGCCAACACACTTGCTACTAAGAAGAATAAGTGCAGGCGAACTATTGAGTTGGACGCAATATGTACTATCTGTGGCTGTAACAACGAAGATGAGTTCCATGTAGTGATTGGCTGCACAAAAAGCAGGGCCTTGCGTCATGCCTTGAGGGAGGTATGGGAGCTCCCGCCTGAATCACAGTTCAAAAACACTGGACCAGATTGGCTGCAGATGATTCTAAGCACAGGAACTGAGAACATGCAGAGTAGAGTGCTTCCCTTACTCTGGAGATGTTGGCACCTTCGCGAGGATGGCGTGCATGGGGAAGGAAAAGAGCTAATCAGACAGTCTGTGTTGTTTCTGTTGCGGTATGAGGAAGAACTGAAAAATGCAGGTCTGAACAGTGGCTCAGAGTTGGGAAAGGAGGTAGTGCTCCGTCAAACCCTAAACATCGAGTTCCCAGGCGAGATATCATGTAGTGGTCTCACCGGCTCATGGTTCAGCCAAAATCAATCGGATGCGGCGTTCCTGCCTAACAGTGGTAAGAGCTGGGCGGGTGCTGTTGCAAGGAATCACCAGGGCCTTGTACTCCTGTCAGTTGGCAAAGATCTGTCCATATCGGACAGTGTAGAGGAAGCTGAAGCAAGAGCGGCCTTGATTGGTCAAGCGCTGGCTACAGTTTCAGTAGGCCGGTCAAACTGGAGCTAGACTGCAAATGCGTGTCAGATGAATTGAATGCAAATCAGCCATCACCGTCAACCTGTTTAGGAGTGATATGGGATATAAAGGAGGCCTTGAAGGCTTTCACATCACACAAATTTTATTTGGGGAGGAGGGAATGCAACTCAGTGGTCCATGAGCTGGCGTCTACGACAAGACTATCGGAGTTCCTGATAGTTTAAGATCCCTGATAATCTCATAATGTAGCTTTTCATCTTGAGTAGTTCTTTGCTCTTGATTCTTAAAAAAAAGTCTTACATTATGAGACGGAGAGAATAGTATTATAGTACAAGGCTTAACCTCCCAACCACGGCACCTGCGTTATCCCATCCGCTCTCTCGCGGTCTGTGCTCCACTCCACCCCCCACCCCACCCCCGCCCGCGCCGCCGCCATGGTCGCGCTCGCCTCCCTCTCTTCTCTGTGCCTCTGCGGCGCCGCTCGCCGCCGTTCTGCCTCCGCGCCCACCTCCATATCATGCTGCATGCTCGCAACTCCCTCCGGCAGAGGTTAATGTCTCGACTTTCTGAACCTTCATCCCCTGTTGACGAACCTGTCCTTTCTGTCGCCCCAAATCGGCCTACCAATGCGCTTCTCCTCCTTATATCTCACAGGGTCTCATGAATCTAGAATACCCCGTAGAAGGTTCCGGAGAACCGAGGGTGCTACTAAGAGCATGGAAGATTCAGTCAAGCGAAAGATGGAGCAGTTCTACGAAGGGGTGGATGGTCCGCCCCTCCGGGTCCTCCCAATCGGCGGCCTTGGGGAAATCGGCATGAATTGCATGCTCGTCGGGAACTGTGACCGTTATATCCTGATTGATGCAGGGGTTATGTTCCCAGAGTATGTGTTTCATACTTGCATTCCTGTAGCTTGCTAATCTGTTTCTGCGTGTGCCATCCTTATAATGCATTTTCTGACCACATTTTTAGAAACCATATTCAAGTGAGGACTTTGATGAACAACTGCCTCTCTTGTAAATCACACTGCTTCACAAGGACTTAAATTTTTATGCGGATTCTCTAGGTAGACGTGTATAATGTGCATGTATAGAATTTCCTGTTCACTTACTGCATGCATCCTTAGTTCGTCTGGAGGCCGGGAGGAAAACTGTCGTTATCTATTGTTTCCTGTCCACACGTGTGCTGAATTTTGACGTAGTGCATTTTATTTGAACTTATGTCAGCTACGACGAGTTTGGTGTGCAAAAGATTATTCCTGACACAACTTTCATCAAGAAATGGAGCCACAAAATTGAAGCAGTTATTATTACACATGGCCATGAAGATCACATCGGTGCGTTGCCTTGGGTAAATAGTTCTTCTGTTACTCTAATACAACATTTATCATGCTTTCTTGGCTATCTGCTGCTCACTTAATTATGTGATAATGATATGGAAACTAACAGTCCTGTATCATATTTTGAGTCACAATAGCACAATGGAACTCCCTGGTTGACAATTAGAACCTCTTGTTTACAGTCTCATTCTTTTCATGCGCAACATGTCTTAATTGTCAAACTTCAAAGATAGGTAGTTGTGTTATACAACACCCTCTTCGTTGTATAATACATGCAATCCTGAGCCAAAGTTTCCCTTTGCTGAATAACATCTTTCAGAAATAGCTACAGTGGCAATTAAATCCAAGAGCTGTCAACATAAATACATAATACCACATGTCAAGTGTTCTTATGAGGAATATCATGTAGCATCACTAGTATTTGTTATGCCAGATCTTCTAATTTCGAGGAAGTACTCGATCTTTTCTTCTAGAGCATTAAGAGGGAAATAGTTATTCCATCATTAACAATCTTTGCTTTCAAGGCATAGATCGATTTTGATTTATCTCAACTTTAGATGTATGACTTGGACAAGAAGTCACATAATTTTGTTTTGTGAATACCATAGTTTTTCTTTGAGTTAATTTGGGCAGGGCTTGTTCAAACAGGGCACACTTAAATTATACACGAGCATGCCAATGTTTGGCATCTGGTTAGCTCTTCTTGTGTATACAGTTTTTCTGCGTTTTTGTTATTTTACATGTTGCTTTTCATAGACACTGCTAACTTGATATCTTGAGATGATATTTCTGAGCCTTTTTATTTTCCAATTGCATCCACCTTTGGAATATGCTCAGCTGTCCCTTCATCGTTTCTGCTGATAGGTTATTCCTGCACTGGATTCGACCACACCTATTTTTGCGTCATCTTTTACAATGGAGGTAACACTCAATTGTTTGATCACTGCTTGCATGTTTCATGATGTTGATGTATTATTACTTGTATATTTGCTGCCAAATCTTTAAAAGTTATGACACGAATTTATTCATATTTGGGCAGCTCATAAAGAAGCGTTTGAAGGAGTTTGGGATTTTTCTCTCATCCAGGCTAAAGAGTTTTAGAGTTAGAAATAGGTTTCAGGCTGGTCCATTTGAAGTGGAACCTATCCGCGTAACTCATTCAATTCCTGACTGCTGTGGATTAGTGCTTCGTTGTGGTGATGGCACAATCTTCCATACTGGTGACTGGAAAGTAAGTTATATCAGCAATAATTGTACACTATGTTCTTTAACTGGACTGTTTGGTTAACTTATTTTCAATTAAAGATTGATGAATCACCAGTGGATGGGAGAATATTCGACCGAGAAGCATTGGAGGAGCTCTCGAAAGAAGGTGTTACTCTGGTAAGTTGATCCCTATTGACTAAGATCTGTACCTTTTTTCCCAATTCTTTAGGTCTTTGGCATAGATTTCACCTATGCAATATTGTAGAAAGATACTCCCTCATTTGCCAAAATGTAAAGACATATAATTTTTTTTCCTAAGTCAAACTTTGTTAAGTTTTCCAATAATATGGTATTCTAGATGTTGATATTTTTCTCTGTGAACTTGGTCAAACTTCAAATTTGACCTTATATTTAAAGCTACACATTTACTATGAAGAAAGAACTACAAATATTTAAAAACTAAAGAAGTGTTGAGCCAGGTCTCACCTGGCATAAGAAGTTCTTCGTTTGTATGATCCTAACTTTATATTTCTGTTTTTTCTCTCAATTCAAGATGATGAGCGACTCAACAAATATTCTGTCCCCTGGAAGATCCACGAGTGAATCTGTTGTCGCTAGTTCATTGTTGCGTCATGTTTCAGAAGCAAAAGGGAGAAGAGTAATTACAACACAATTTGCTTCAAATATACATCGCATTGGGAGCATCAAAGCCGCTGCAGACTTAACTGGTCGAAGGCTGGTAATCTTTGAGTCTTAGTTCAACAGACTACACCACACCTCGTTTAATTTGATGATTTTTGTAGTTCATAGTTTCTTAGTCTGTAGTTTTGGTAAACTGAAACAGGTCTTTGTTGGAATGTCACTGCGGACGTACCTTGAGGCTGCTTTCAGGGATGGAAAGGCACCACTGGATCCATCAACCTTGGTATGCAGCAACTTACTTGATAAGTTACTTATTCAATTGTTATTGTGATTGTTGTGAATGATGCGGTTTTGGAACTGTCTCTTTTTACTGCCTATTGGCGATCTGTTCAATTGATGTTCTTGTGTCAGCACAATCTGCTTTAAGCTATCTACTTTATCTTCATTGTATGGCCTCCTGTCAGTATACTCAGGGGGCTTGAATGCTAGTTGCAGAAATTTTAGCAGCTCCTACAGTAGCTCGATGCTTGACTGTGTTCTGCCCAAGTAAACACCTTTCTGTTTTCCTTAGTCCATGTACTGTGTTTACCTCAATAAAATTCAGTTAGCTCCCTGTTGTGGCAAAAAGAGAAGTGTGTGTGTGTGTGTGTGTGTGTGTGTATTTGGTTTCTTGGTAAACTAGCAAGCGATATCTACATGCGAAAACACCTAAAGGGGCCTACGAGTTCCTTCTAACATAACTTGAGTTAATGGACACATAGATATGTCTACTATATAAAGGGGCTGACCCCTCTCAATAAAGCAGAGAAGAATATTGTCGTTTACTTTTATCTACTTTTCAGTAATTAGGGTTTGTGTCAGTACTCAGTAGTAGATTCTTCCAGCAATCTTTTGATATCCGCATGATGATGCAACAAAGTGGTGTTCATAATTTCAGAACCTTTCTGCAGGTTAAGGCAGAGGACATGGATGCATATGACCCTAAAAATCTTTTAGTCGTTACTACAGGTTCACAGGTAAGAGTTACAGGCTAAGTGGTCCTCAGAATCAGTTGGTCATTCACATTCTTATAATTCTTGCATCTCTGTATAAAATTTGTCCAGGCAGAGCCACGTGCAGCTCTGAATCTCGCATCTTATGGGGGGAGCCATGCTCTTAAACTATGCAAAGAGGACGTCCTTCTTTATTCAGCTAAGGTATTGCTCATGTAGTATCATTGAGTTGTTTCAAGAACCTTTGAGATTAGTCAGATGGAACGGAGTCATATATTTTTGCTCCGTGTGCATTCTTGACTCTGTCAGCTTTCTTGAGCATGACTTTCTTAATTTCTGAAGAAAATTGGTACCCCCTCTATTTGGAGATGCAGGATGTCCTTTGACTGTCCAATTTTAAGCTTTGATCGTTGATGTATTAATCCAATAATACGTGGGTTATGTTACACAAAATTTATTTTCTCATTATTGTGTTACAACTAATTACATTCTAGCTAAGAAGCACGGATACGGGGATGGAAAGACGGCGACACACATATGGGGACACGGGATACGGCATTTTCCAAAGACAGCCATTCGGGGATACGGCGAGTATATAACAAAAATCAAAACATGCCATGTAATATAGAGTTAAAAAAGAAGAAGAAGAGAAACTAAGATGAGATCAGAATACTGCCCCATTTCTATTTGTTGTCTGATGTCAGTGCTTGATTGAATTAATTGATCCTCTAGAGAGACCCATGTCATTGCAACTTGCATAATCCATCAAATGCTAGTGTTAGTCTATTAGAGAGTAGAGACTGGAGAAGACACAGCAGAAGATGCAGGTGTAACTTTCACCCTCACTCACGGATGATTGGCTACCGGCGGTGGTGCTCCCAGACGCCATGCTCCCCAGCACCAAGCAGCAACCAGGCACCAGCATGTAAGTGAGCAGCAGCTCAAGAGCAAGCAGCAACTGCATGGCCACATGGGAAGCAAGCAGCAGCAACTCAACAGCAAGAAGTCGAGCAAAGAGATGAAGAGGTTTTTTTTCTGAGAGAAAGAGATGAAGAGGTTGAGGAGAGGCTGCTGGGGTTATCTGCTCGAGCGTGGTTGCCATCGGGAGGTCGAGTCCTGGTGGTGGCTGTGGCGGTCGATTGCAGGCGGCGGCGGCGGTGGTCGAGTGCAGGAGGCGGCGACGGCGGCGGTCCTCGAACCCAGGCGACGGCGCGTTCGATTGGGAGCAGCGGTCCTTTTGTGGTGAGCATGTGTGCGACCCTGCAAAATAGGGTTTGTACCGGGCCGAGGCTGTTTGTTATTGGGCTTCCCCGTGTCCCCAGTGTGTCCCAGCCGTATCTTACCTTTTTTTTCTTTTTTTTTAATCCGAGAATCAGAGGATACTGGGGTACTGCGTATTCCGGTGTGTCTGGCCATATCGCCGTGTCCCACCGAATTAGGACGGCAATTTGGCAGTTTTGGCCGTGTCCATGCTTTGTAGCATTCTAGTACACATTTATTTTTTGAAATATCATTCCTCTTAACAAGTATGCGTGAAAGGGCGCCAAATGAATTGATGAAAAGCATCTAACATACCTTTGTTGTAGTATTTATGGTTGCAGGTCAACTGGTTTCTCCTTTGAGCATAGCATTGCCAAATCTCATCATGCATATGCTTTTATTTTCAGGTTATCCCTGGAAACGAGTCCCGGGTAATGAAGATGTTAAATCGCCTCACCGACCTTGGCCCCAAAATTGTTATGGGTAAAGATGCTGGCCTCCATACATCTGGGCATGCCTATCACGATGAACTGGTAATTTTTTTCTCATGTGTTGCTTTCTGCTCTTTGATATGCTTTCATACCTGGTAACAATGTATATTACTACTATCCCCGTTTGAAACTTCACCGTCTTTGCCAACTGATTACAGAAAGCAGTTTTGTTTTGCTTGGTAGAACGCACCATTGGATGTTTCATAAAAATAGTTTTAAAGTAATATCATTTTCATAATTTACAATACATATAAAAAAGAACAGTCAAAGGTGCATCTTGGAGATTGTGTTTTGGAACGTCATGCATTTTTGTAACATAGCGAGTATACTGCTATGGAATTAGGCCTAGATCTCCGTGTGAAATGTTCTTAATTCTGATGTTAACTTGAGATTAGAGGAGATAATGTGTCTTTAATTTGTTATTTCCAGGAGGAAGTTCTACAGATTGTTAAACCGCAGCATTTCTTGCCTGTTCATGGGGAACTCTTGTTTCTCAAAGAACATGAATTGCTAGGAAGGTCAACTGGCATAAAGCACACTACTGTAAGTAATCTGTCTTCCATGGTTTGGGACTTCAGGTATCTTAGTGCCATAGATGTATATGACTATGCTAAGGGAGACAAACCTTAAACTTAATGTAGTGCTGCTCATTTTACTCCCCTAACACTAAAAATGATGGCATGATGTTTATTTTGTTAGCATTGCCATCATATAGACATGTTCTTACTCCTTATATTGTCCATTATGTTAGCATTTAGTAGGATTTCTTAGTTGCTTATTTTGATTGCAGGTAATTAAAAATGGGGAGATGCTTGGTGTATCTCATCTAAGAAACAGAAAGGTTTTGTCAAATGGGTTTGTTTCTTTAGGGAAGCAGGACTTTAAGGTGAATCATTTAATCCTACTATCTCTGTCTTGTCTCTTAACAGCTCTGAAACTTAACATGATGTACTTGATATTATAGCTAATGTATAGTGACGGAGACAAAGCTTTTGGAACGTCCACTGATCTCTGCATCGATGAGAGATTCAGGATCGCATCTGATGGCATTATCTTTGTCAGGTAATTTCTCACACGGTTTTGGGGCATTTGTCATGATGTTTATCTTCAGCAGAAGTTGTTTTTAGTTGTGAATCAGAGGACCCCCAAAATGCATCTGAACATTGTTGAGATGATAAAACAGTATGCAGTGTTTGTTTTTACTTTTTAGGCACCCCCAAAATGCTAAACATATTATTTGTTCCCTGCAGCATGGAGATCTTCCGACCTAAACCTGCTTCACCACAGTCTGGCTTGAAAGGGAAATTTAAAATAACAACACGGTGTCTATGGCTTGATAATGGGAGGCTACTTGATGCACTTTACAAGGCTGCGCATGCAGCATTGTCAAGCTGTCCTTTGAATTGCCCACTTAGTCACATGGAGCGAATGGTATCTGAAATCTTGAGGAAAATGGTTAGAAAGTACAGTGGAAAGAGACCTGACGTCATTGTAGTTGCTTCAGAGAACACTACAGTAGGTTTCTCAGAAGAGGTAATAAATAGGCATATGAGTCTAGACTATGAGAAAACACGGCCAGAGAACCCAGAGCGTGAGGCTGAAGGTATGAAGCGGCAAGTATTTTATATGTTACTTTGTTTATCCCTGGAACTTTAAACACTAGTTGTTAGTTCAGTTGTCAACATTTCATGTAGTTGTGGATCAATTCGTGCCAATGATGTCATTACGTTGTTTGCAGAGAGCATCCCTGAGGTCATGAGAACAACACCTGACGATGCAACCACTAGCTCCAATGGTGAATCATTCTTCTCTCCTGATTTACATCAGCCTAAAACATTGGATCATTTTTGGGAGTCGTTCAAGTCCCCTACAGCAGTAAAAATTGCAAGAATTGTCAATGCTTCAGCTCAAGGGAACAAACCAAAGCTCGGCAAGATCAGCATAATAGATAAGGATTCCAGCACGTCAGCTCCTGCTGCAGCTAAATCTTCAAGAAAGAACAAGTGGAAGCCCGAGGAAATTAAGAGCTTGATACAGCTGCGTGGAGAAATGAATGAGAAATTCCAAACCGTCAAAGGAAGAATGGTTCTGTGGGAAGAGATATCTGGTAGCCTGTTGAAGCAGGGGATAACTCGTACACCAGCACAGTGCAAATCTGTGTGGACATCATTGCTTCAGAAATACGAGGTAGGTAGATGAAACCCTGAAATATTGCATAAACTCTAAATAAGGTACTCCCTCCGTCCCATAATGTAAGACGTTTTTTGACACTATGCTAGTGTCAAAAAACGTCTTACATTATGGGACGGGGAGTATTTGGTTGGGTGGCTTATAGGGCGCAGAAAGCCACTGCCCAAGCCCAACAAAACAACCCCATAATTCCATTTTGGATGTCATAATGTAATCTTGCCAATTAGTATTGTTGGGTGAAAGCATGCTAATCTATGCACTTAGCAGTAAAAATTACCAAATATTTTTCTTCAAACAGAAGTACCAAATATTTTATTTATGTTTGCAGGAGAGCAAGAAGGATGAAGAAAACATGCAGACATGGCAATATTTTTCGGCCATGGATAGTTTTTTATCATGCGAAGGGGAAATGGCAACCAAATGAAACAGATCTGTAATAAATTGCTTAGCGATAGTTATTTGGAGATCAGTGTATTGTAGGTAGCCCGTGAATCGACGACAAGATCAACAGCCTCTGCAGGAAGTAATCCTATCACGTCATTCTTTGCCATTGCATGAGATGCTTGGGGTAGTTAAGTGAAACTAGGTTTACCAATCCACCATGTTGTATTAGTTTTTGTGGGATCAGCAACTAGATCTATCAATTGATTAGTCAGTTAAGTTGCAACATTAGCATGTAAAAAGGCGCACTCGGAATGGATTAATTCTGGCCTCACATTTAGGCTGTAACAAGGTGGAGATTGAGTCCGATCGTGTTCCTGTGATTGAAGCTACAAAACTACTACTCCCTCTATCTCAAAATAAATGTCTCAATTTTATACTAGCTCTAGTAGAAATTTATTCTAAGCTTGAGATTTTGGGACGGAGGGAGTACTATGGAGCTGACGCGGCGACCATTGCTGAATGTGCTCAACTTGCAACAGGGTTCGGGAAGGTTTCTTTTGGTTATTATAGTTGAGATGCAAATGTGGTTGTTGATTGTCTTGTATATCAGCTTCTTGATCAATCCTCGTCATTTTGGGATTCTAGTGCGCACAGTTTTATCTTGGATTTTCTTGTAAATGACGTTGTCCTTCTTGATCAACAAAGAATCTTCCCGTTAAAAAAAATCCTACTGACACTGATTCTTAGGTGATATGGCTCAAGTTGCGTTGAGACGGTAACGGTTTTTTAGTTGCCCTGATCTTTCACCACGCGCCAACAATTGTACTAGGAAAAAGAAAACGCAATAAGGAGACTAGTAGTAGACTAGATGGATGGATGGATTGTAGAGATGAACAGCGGTTGGAAGATGTAGGTGGTAGTAGTAGTACTAGTATAGATGCAGGTTATTAAGCTAATGGCGATTAGCGGCGGCGACGGCGATGGAGTAATTAGCAGATGGATAATAAGCATTAGGCTGTCCGTAATGGGAGTATCATAAGTAGTAAGCAATGTTGATGAAGTGGCATAGAATTAAATGAAGAAAGAGATGGTTGTATATCATATCATGATACCGTATCATATTAAATGATGTGCTACTTTGTGTCATGCATGGCAATAAATATAGTCATCTATGATACAAACATATGATACACTAGTATCATATGCATGATACTAGTACATGATACTCTCCATTACAACCAGCCTTAATAGAAGTATATGGAAAAAAGACAGGAAACTTGCGCCTTAACGATCGACGAAACACATACAATTATCAAACCCTGATTAAGGAACGCTTGAGCACAGATATGTGGGCATCGCTAGATGCATCTTCTGAGTTTTTTTTGCCAAAACTAAAACCTGGGAGCTCCTAATTGGCTGCAGGCGCCGGTTCGCCCGCTGGCGCTCACAGGCACTGCAAGCTGGGCCGGCCCATTAAGCGCAAAACCAGGCAGATCGCTAGGTCGAAGTCAGATAGCTTGTCGCGATTATTTTCTTGGCTCAATTGTTTCGTTCAAGAATTCAAAAAAAATCAAAACATTGGGAAAAGTTCACCAAAAAAGTTCACAAAATTTAAATAAAGTTCATCAATTTTGGGAAAAAGTTCACCAATTGCGAAAAAAAGTTCATTGAATTTGAAAAAAATCATCAATTTTTTTTTCATAGATTTAGAAAAAAAGTTCACCGAATTTGAAAAAAGTTCATCGAATTTAGAAAAAGTTCATCAAATTTGAAAAAAAGTTCATCGATTTTGAAAAAAAGTTCATCAAATTTAGAAAAAGTTCATCAAATTTGAAAAAAACTTCATAGATTTTGGAAAAAAAGTTCATCGAATTTTTTATATCTTCATCAAGTTAGAAAAAGGTTCACGATATTTGAAAAATAAACACGCATTAAAAAAATAAAGAACAGAAAAGGATAAAAAAAAAACAAACTGAAGAACTGATAAAACAAAGGCGCGAAGTGTTTTGTCATGAGCGGAGCGATGGCCTGATGCTACCAATGTAGCCCTCGCAGTGAACAGGTCGCCGGTTTGAACCCTTGTCTACGCACCTTTTTTACCTTGTTGAAAGCAGGAAAAAGGACAAATGGGCCGAGCCCAGGTAGCGCCTAATACTTGAGCTAGGCCCGACCTGGACTAAGAAAACCATGAGGACACCTCATCGGTTACAAGTTGTACACAAAAAAAAGACTACCAAATCTGATCGAACTATGAAAATAAATAAAAAGGACACACATATCCTTCCCTACGACAAAATAATACTTGGCTTGCACTCTTGTAGGATGATTGATTCTGGGATTCATCACATATGTATACTTGCATGGCAAGGTGTTCTGAACATGGGCTTCACTTTCTTCTGAGGCACAATCTGTGGAGCAACTGGACAAACAAAAGAGTTATTTGTGATGATGTTATTGCATTCAATCGGTAAAGCATATGACCATTTCCCTTTAGTAGCATATGAAACAGGCTTCACACCTAAGATGCCTCTCTGTTCTGTTGCAGACATGGTCTTCTTATGACGTAGAGCAAGAACCACATACTTTTGCATCTTACTTTCGTAACGAGTCTCTCGGTTGGAAGATATTTTACTTGACAATATTGAAGGAACCACAAGAGTACTTGCGGTGTCCGTATCATTAGGTGGATGGGCTAAGCACACCGCTGGCATCCTATATAGATAAGAGTGATCCCTACTAACTTATTTATCTCAACATGTAAGTATGTCATATCACCTTATAATTATGGTCCCATCATCACGTGCAATGATGCATGAGAAAATATATTTCATTCTATTATTTTACTTATATTCAATTACAACTACTCAATGGGGACAAGCTGGGATGAGTCATTCTACTATTTTACTTATATTCAATTACAACTACTCAATGAGGAAAGTCGGGATGAGTTACAAGCCATCATCAAGCCGGTGAAGGGAGAAGGCATGGTGGTGATGGCGGCGACATGGTGGTGATGATGGTGATGATGGTGGCTGCGACGATGGTGATGGAGATGGTGACACCACTTGTGGTGGCGGCGCCGACGAGAGGGCATCGGCTCGAAGGCCGGTGCTCATGGTGATGGAGCCTCCTCTCCTTGCGTTTGTCCCTCCTTCTCTGGTGTGGAGCAGCAATGGAGATGGTTGTGGATGAATGAGATAAATGGATTATGAATTGCGGCGACTAGGGTTGAGGATGACATATATAGGAGCCTCCCTAGCCTCCTCCCTTGATAGGCCTCATCCATGGGCTCAAGATGAGCATTATCCTCTGCCAATCTCTTCTTTACGAGTCAAGGATCTCGTGGAATCGAACGGTGACGAAATCGGTGAAGAATCTCCTCTGGAAGGGCAACTTTCGGAGCTGAATGCATGTTAAACGACCGCCAAAACGACCGCACGTGGTTACATGAAGGCCATCTTTTGGTTTGACCTCCTCTGGTAAAATGGTCGTCATCAAACTCGGGATTTGAAGTTCTTGGGCTCGTTGGATTTGTATGAACGACGCCGATCCATTTCTGGTCTTAGATCTTGATTTGGAGCATTTTAGAAAAATGGTTTTTGTTCGAGCTTTGAAATGGCCAAGTCTGACCCCTACCTGACTCCGTATTGATCCCATCCTTGGTCCTTTTATTATGCTTGGTTATAGGTTGCTCCAAAACACCCGTAGACACAAGAAAACAAGGAAAACTAATAAAAACCAAATAAAATACTAAATGTGCAATGCTCACAATGATAAGTGCAAAAACCGGTAATCATACATAATGGACAACTATTTGGTTCAGTGGGACATAGTATATGAAGAGAACATGCAACAAATGAGCTCTAATAATGTGTAAAATATAGAGCCATCAACCTCCCCACGCTTAAACCTTGCTTGTTGTCGAGTAAGAAGGTTGACACCAAAAGCACATGGCTACCAACTCTAAAGAATACATTGAACCAAACCCCAAAAGTGATATCCATGTTCATCGTGCAAGCATGCAAAATTTAATCAGCAAGGGAGAGTAATACAAGCTATGCTCTTAGTTCCACTGCCATGAAGGTCAAGAAATATGAATTTTTTTTGTGGAGCCTAAATTCCCATTGCCAAAGGTTTAGAAAAAAGGTCAATATTATGTTAGGAACACAACATTGACAATCATAGGCAAAAAGAAATCAAGTGATGTGAACCGGGGCTGATCTTTCGATGAGAGAGAGATAACTACGATTTTGGGTGGGACTTGACCCTCACAATCCGGCTACCAACCGTACAGGGAGAATTGTACATGACTGACATCCACGACAATCGCTGAATCAACTCCACGGCGTTATCGACCGAGCCAACGGCGCGGTCGACCTATCCACGAAGGATTTTTCTTGCAAGCAAATCGAAGAACATGCAAGAAAATAATAGCCAAGCAATCTCAAAATTGCGAATATGCCAGATGGAATAAATCTCACAAGTTGGGGTTTCGATATGATGTCTTAACGGCCGCACTAGCCGCTATGAGCGAAGACAAATAAAAGTAGCAATAGCTAAACTTCTCTAAACAAATTCCGAGTCTAAGCCCTAATTTAGGCTAGCTATTTATTAAGAGCATTTGACCGCGGAACGCAGCGTACGGAGACCCAGTAGTGCGACCCAACGTGGCGTACAGACTCCTTGGATCCAAGTTGGCTCCTTTTCCTGATGCATGTACACAAGCATGTCTGGCTGGCACCTTTTGCTGATGCATGTATGCAAGCATAGCTGGACTCCAATTCTTTGATGGACGTGGTGCTTCACTTGCATGCATGACAACCATTTGGCTTCTTCAAATAGCTATGCTTTTTATTGACTTTCTTTATTGCCGTGAACAACATTTCTCCATTAATGCTGTACAAAATAAAGCATGGTGTTGTAATTTTATCCTGAATAACAAAATAATATATTGTGTAATTGTTAATTGAGATCACCTGAAAATATATCGTGTAATATTTGTAGATGTAGCTATGGCATCTATGTCCACATCATCCCCCTTTCTTGAAAACAAAGCCGTCCTTGGCTTTCACCTATCTGGAACACATCACACAACAAAGAAAAGATAGATGCAACGTATATAGGCTGTTCCAAAGGCATTAGCTCAAGAGGGTTTCATAAGTTTGTATAGCACCATTATGAATATCATGATAAAGTTTCTCACGTCAGAGCATAATATTATGAATATCATGATAAAGTTTATCCCACATAGAGCCTATATATGAATTATGGGACCGCAAATGAACTATTTGAGCATGTGGTATGTCCAGATCAGAATTTGGGACACTCAACAATTTTTTTTCCAGAATTGATAGCAAGCATACTATGTGTAGTTCGATCCATTGATTTAACTTTAACATCATTTATTATTTCATTGGGGGTCACAGGAAGCAAGTTAATGGTTTTTCCTTCAAACATGAGAGTATACGAATTTGTTCTACCATGCTGAGTAACACTATTATCATATTGCCAATGTTGACCTAACAATAAAAATAAGCTTGTATAGGGACGACGTCACAGTCAACATAATCATGGTACAAACCAAGTGTAAAATGGACTCTCTGTAACACACGCAGTGTCGTGCTATATGATTAAGCTAATCATTTTTCCAAACAGTGCTTAATCACCTTGTTCAATATCCCATTTGAAATTTCAGTCAATTCAAATTCAAGTGAAGTTTGAAGTTGCTCAAAAGTTGCTGGAAAAATGTTCATCATTTGTCAAAAATTCCATAACACTCCTTTGTTAAGGAACACAACATCACTTTTGTGCAAAGATGAGCATTAGCAATTATAACAACACCAATTCAGCATTTTTAAATGCTATCCTATTTATGAAAAATATCAAATGAATTCTTCTGGTCTCCAAGATATTTGTGGAACTGTCTAATATCACCAGGGAATAAAAGGGGCACTTCCCATATTTTTCCAAAGAAAATGGCATGCCCATTATTTTCTTATCCATCTCTGATTATAAAAAAACAGAAAAGCAAAACTGTTTAAATAAAAGAGAAACCCTCCTCCCCCGGGCCACTTGGCCCATCTAGCTAAACAACCAGCCCACCTCCACCTCCTCCTCCTCTACAGAACACCAGGAGGGCGTGGCGCTCATCCACGGCGCCATGGCCATGGATGGCTGCCACGAGCCCCTCCCTTTGACCTATAAGGGCACCCCCCACACCCCACCGAAACCCTAGCCCCTCACATCTCTCTCCCTCGCGCCCCCTCCTCCTTCTGCGCCCGCCAACGTCGCGGCGCCCTGACCGGTCTGCCTCTGCCCCGCCGACCTCCCCGCCATCCGCGGACCGTCGTCTTCGGCGTGCGGGAGCACATCCAGGAGGTCCGCCGTGGCCGGATCCTTCCGCTCCGGGGACCACCTCAAGCCGGGACGGTCCGTGTGCTCGCCATCGAGCCCTTCTCCGCCGCGAACGTCACCAACTCGTCGTAGTTGCCACTGCTCCGGGCCGCCTCCAACCTTCTAACCTCGTCCACGAGAACCGGGGTGAGCTTCTCCCTCGGATCCCCCTTTTAGCCCTTCGATTTGGACGCCGTAGGCCGTCATCTCCGTCGAGCTCGAACCCCCGTGTACGCGTAGGTGCGTGCGCTCGCTGCCGCCTGTTACTTCTTCTGCTGTCGTTGTTGCCGGTGCTGCCGGTTGTCGCTGCTGCTGTCCCGTGCTCGCCCGCCCCTACTGCGTGTGCGTGCCTGTGCTGCTGCTCCGTTTGCTGCTGGCCGCTGCTGCCCCGTACCGCTGCCGCCGCACTGCAGATGCTCCTTGCATGCTTCTGCGCTGCCCTGTCTCTGTTCTGCTTGCTGCTAGCCACGACAAAGGCCATGACCGTGGTGTGTGAGAGCGCAGCGTGTGTGTGCCGTGTGTGTGGTGTGTGTGTGGCTGGCTTTTGCCACAGCCATGTGTGGCCGGCCCTTGTTTGACTAGTATAGATTAGGATTTAAATTAGTAGATCAATTAGCCAAATGTGCAGATGACATGTGGGCCACACCCCCTTGTTGACTGGTCAACTTTGACCTTTGACCTGCTGACTGTGCATGTTGACTCAGCCTCTGGACCCCACCTGTCATACTCAGTGGCTGGCTACTGCTGGGTATAAAAAGATATTCTGGTTTAATTTGAATTAAAATAATTTCAAAAAATGTTTAAATCTTTGGAAATTCACATAAATTAATCCGTAATTTGGATGAAAAAGTTTTATATATGAAAGTTGCTCAGAACGACGAGACAAATTCGAAGACGCGGTCCGTTTACCTGTCAGATGCCTCTAACTATCTGAACATGGAACTTTCCCTCTTCGGTCATCTGTCTGACACAGGTCCGGAACCGGAAAAACGTTCCCGGTTGACTTCCCCCTTCATCGGTATCGTGTAGCACCACGTTAGAACACATCTAGCTCTGCCTGTTGTCCTGTTATGTATTTGCTTGCTATGTATTTACTGTTTCTCCCCCCTCTTTTTTTCGGTAGATCCCGTAACGATGTTGATGCCCCTGTGATCGACTACGTCACCAACAACCCCTCCTCGTCTGAGCAACCAGGCAAGCCCCCCTTTAATCATTAGCACATCATGTGTGTGGCTGGCTTTTGCCACAGCCATGTGTGGCCGGCCATTGTGTGGCCGACCATTGTTTGACTAGTATAGATTAGGATTTAAATTAGTAGATCAATTAGCCTAATGTGCAGATGACATGTGGGCCACCTCCCTTTGACTGGTCAACTTTGACCTTTGACCTGCTGATTGTGCATGTTGACTCAGCCTCTGGACCCCACCTGTCATACTCAGTGGCTGGCTACTGCTGGGTATAAAAAGATATTCTGGTTTAATTTGAATTAAAATAAATTCAAAAAATGTTTAAATCTTTGGAAATTCACATAAATTAATCTGTAACTCGAATGAAAAAGTTTTATATATGAAAGTTGCTCAGAACAACGAGACGAATTCGAACACGCGGTCCGTTTACCTGTCAGATGCCTCTAACTATCTGAACATGAAACTTTCCCTTTCCGGTCATCTGTGTGACACAGGCCCGAAACCGGGAAAACATTACCGGTTGACTTCCCCCTTCATCGGTATCGTGTAGCACCGCGTTAGAACACATCTAGCTCTGCCTGTTGTCCTGTTATGCACTTGCTTGCTATGTATTTACTGTTTCTCCCCCCTCTTCTCTTTGGTAGACCCCGTGACGATGCTGATGCCCATGTGATCGACTATGTCACCGACGACCCCTCCTCGTCTGAGCAACCAGGCAATTCCCCCCTTGATCATCTCGATATCGCCCATTCCATTCTCTCATGCTTGCATTAGATTTTGCTACTGTAATTGATTGCTCCTATTCTGATGCATAGTCTGCTTTTGTAACCTGCTTATTGTTACCTACCTGCTTATCCTAAACTGCTTAGTATAGGTTGGTTAGTGACCCATCAGTGACCCCCCATCTTTTCCTTGTTGCCCCTGCTTCATCATCGAAGACCCGATCAACGGGATCGCAGACCAGGCCCCTTCACCGCACATCACTTTCCCCTTAGTTGCTCGACACTACTGGGTTACTATCGAGTGCCGAGGGTGAGACCTCTACATCACTTCTAATGTTAACCCTGTAGTGTAGCTATTCGGTCGTGGTCATCGAGGATGATTTCGCCTTAACCACTTTCGATATGACTCTGTCGTGCAACCCCTTAAGTGTGAACCTCGGAGGTGATTCCTCTTACGTTCACCTTGATGATTACATCGAGTGTAACTCACCGGGGGTGATTCCTCGGGTTTCCCCTTGATGTTTAGATACACAGTTACTATGATTACTATGACTTTACCCTGAATCATGTTACTAAAGACGGGTCGACCCTGAGGGGTACCCGCGCGAGCATAATTGCGAGTTATGTGGAGACAGGTTGACCTGGTGGGTACCCGAGAGTTGAATACGAGGCGTGGTCAGGCATTCTTAGCCCTTGCCGCAAGTCCTCGAGACGGGGCAACGAGGTCACATCTTTCGTGAGTCTCTGCTCGTGACCGCACTACCAACACACTAACGGTTTGGATATTTGATCCGAGGGGCCTCTGGCTTGATAGCACTAACCATCACGTGGGCATAGTATGGGCGTTCTACGTCGTATACATCAGTCGAAGCTTAATAGACGTCAGCGACTGAGCGGCGCGCGCCGGGTTGGACTGGTAAGCACCTGCCTTTTTTAAGGAGGTAGATAGGTCTGCTCACCGGCCGCCCACGCAACATGCAGGAGTTCCCAGGGAGATGGCCCATGACCCCTGGGGGCATAGGTTTAGTCCGGCGTGCTTGAACTCTCTATTAAGCCTAGGTCGGGTTGCGGTGTATTGTTTGGTCGAGGCCGGGCATGACCCAGGAAAGTGTGTCCGGCTGGAGTTAATCGAGCGTGGTGGGTAAGTTGGTGCACCCCTGCTGGCAAGAAAACATCTATCGATAGCCTGTCCTACGGTAACGGACACTTGGAGTTGTATCCCGATCGATACAACTAGAACTGGATACTTGTGATGAGAATTGGATTGTGATGAGGTGATAACTGGATAGTATGGCTCTGAGATGCCACCTTTGACGACTGCTACTACCCCGAGGGTGCGTACTACTACGTGAAGACCGCCGACGACCAGGAGTAGTTAGGAGGCTCCCAGGCAGGAGGCCTTGCCTTTTCGATCGTAGATGCTTTTGTGCTAGCCTTCTTAAGGCAAACTTGTCTAACTTATGTCTGTACTCAGATATTGTTGCTTCCGCCGACTCTTGTGTATTCGAGCTTATGTATTCAAGCCCTTGAGGCCCCTGGCTTGTAATATAAATCTTGTACTATTTTAATTTATGTCTAGAGTTGTGTTGTGATATCTTCCCATGAGTCCTTGATCTTGATTCTACACATTTGCGTGTATGATTAGTGTACGAGTGAACCGAGGGCGTCACAAGTTAGTATCAGAGCCGACTGCTTGTAGGATCCTGAAAGTGCAACTATCCCTAGGTGGTTTTGGTAATTCATAACAACATATAGCTCATTGAGCTAATGCTATTCCAAGACTATTATTTCAGGAAAACTCAATGAATGGCATGGCATGGATGATGAAAGTGGATCCCTCAAAATACTAAGGACAAAGGATTGGCTCAAGCTCAAAAACTCAAGACTCTTCATTTTATATTTTAGTGATCCAAGATCACATTGAGTCTATAGAAAAAGCCAATACTATCAAGGAGAGATGAGGTGTTGCTTAATGAGCCTCTTGCTTCATGTGCTTAGTGATATGCTCCAAAACCCTTAGCTACTTTCCCACATCCACAAATGAGCTAAACCCAAAGCCAAAATCGGTAACACCGATTCTTCCTATCCGGCGCCACCGATTTCAAAAGTCATAGCCACTGTCACAAACCCTAAGCAAATCGGTCTTACCGATAGGGATCTCGGTCTCACCGAGATGAGATTGTAATCTCTCAGTTTCCCTTTGTAACGTTTCGGTCTAACGAAATGAGCGATCGGTCCCACCGAGATTGCAATGTAAACTCTCTGTTTCCTTTTTGTAACATTTCGGTCTCACCGAAAAGAGCAAATCGGTCCCACCGAGTTTACCTGACCAACTCTTTAGAAAGCTTATTACCAAAATCGGTCTCATCGAGTTTGTGTAATCGGTCTTACCGAGATTACGTTATGCCCTAACCCTAACCGAATCGGTCTCACCGAGATGCATGTCAGTCCCACCGAAAATCCTAACGGTCACTAGGTTTGCTAAATCGGTCCGACCGAGTCTACTGAATCGGTCCCATCGAGTTTGGTAAATTGTGTGTAACGGTTAGATTTTGTGTGGAGGCTATAAATACCCCTCCACCTCCTCTTCATTTGTGGAGAGAGCCATCAGAACGAACCTACACTTCCAACCTACCATTTCTGAGAGAGAACCACCTACTCATGTGTTGAGGCCAAGATATTCCATTCCTACCATATGAATCTTGATCTCTAGCCTTCTCCAAATTGCTTTCCACTCAAATCTTCTTTCCACCAGATCCAAAACCTATGAGAGAGAATTGAGTGTTGGGGAGACTATCATTTGAGGCATAAGAGCAAGGAGTTCATCATCAACGCACCATTTGTTACTTCTTGGAGAGTGGTGTCTCCTAGATTGGCTAGGTGTCACTTGGGAGCCTCTGACAAGATTGTGGAGTTGAACCAAGGAGTTTGTAAGGGCAAGGAGATCGCCTACTTCGTGAAGATCTACCGCTAGTGAGGCAAGTCCTTCGTGGGCGATGGCCATGGTGGGATAGACAAGGTTGCTTCTTCGTGGACCCTTCGTGGGTGGAGCCCTCCGTGGACTCGCGCAACTATTACCCTTCGTGGGTTGAAGTCTCCATCAACGTGGATGAACGATAGCACCACCTATCGAAACCACGCCAAAAACATCTGTGTCTCCAATTGTGTTTGAATCCTCCAAACCCTTCCCTTTACTTTCTTGCAAGTTGCATGCTTTAATTTCCGCTGCCTATATACTCTTTGCATGCTTGCTTGAATAGTGTGATGATTGCTTGACTTGTTCTAAATAGCTAAAATTTGCCAAACTCTAAAATTGGGAAAATGTTAAGTTTTTAATTGGTCAAGTAGTCTAATCACCCCCTTCTAGACATACTTCATGGTCCTACAAGTGGTATCAGAGCTTTGGTCTCCATTTGCTTTGATTTCCATAGCTTTTGGTGGTCATAGCCTTGGTTTCACAACCTAGGAGAGTATGGCGTCTAGCGAGGGAAATTATCACCGTAGAGGTCCTTACTTTGATGGTACTAATTTTGCTAGTTGGAAGCATAAGATGAAAATGCATATTCTCGGACATAACCCCGCCGTTTGGGCAATCATTTGTATTGGCTTGCAAGGTGAATTCTTTGATGGGAGAGAACCAAACCGTGAAGCTAATGCGGAAGAATTGAAGATGCTGCAATACAACGCTCAAGCTTGTGATATCATCTTCAACGGATTGTGCCCCGAAGAATTCAACAAAATCAGCCGTCTTGAGAATGCAAAGGAAATTTGGGATACTTTGATTGATATGCATGAAGGTACTGAATCCGTCAAGGAATCCAAGTTGGATGTGCTCCAAAGTCAGCTTGACAAGTTCAAAATGAAGGATGGTGAAGGTGTCGCTGAAATGTACTCTAGGCTTGCTCTTATCACAAATGAGATTGCTGGCTTAGTGAGTGAAGAGATGACCAACAAATTCATCATCAAGAAGATCCTAAGAGCATTGGATGGAAAGTATGATATCGTATGCACATTGATTCAAATGATGCCAAACTACAAAGATTTTAAGCGAACAGAAGTCATTGGAAGAATTGTTGCTCATGAGATGTCACTCAAGAATAAGGAGGAACTTCACAACAAGTCAAGTGGTGCTTACAAAGCCTCAAGTGAAGCCCCCACATTATCAAGTGAGAAACAAACCTTCAATGAAGAATTGAGCTTAATGGTGAAGAACTTCAATAAATTCTACAAGAGTAGAAGCAAAGAAAGAAGCTCCAAGTCAAGGTCTTACAATGACAAAAGATCTTCTAGTCGAGAGCGCAATTGCTATAATTGTGGGAGACCCGGACACTATTCCAATGAGTGTACGACACCCTACAAAAGAAGAGAAGATTCTCCAAGAAGAAGAAGCAAAAGAGAAGAATCACCACCAAGAGAGATGATCGTTATGAACGAAGACCCTCACGGAGAAGCAAGGATTCAGAAAGGAAGGACAAGTCATCATGGAGCTACACAAAACGAAGACATCAAGCTCATGTTGTGAATGGGTATCCGGCTCCGACTCCGACAATTACTCCGAGAGAAGCTATCACTCCGACTCCGAATATACTCAAGATGAAGGTGTTGCCGGTCTAGCACTTGTGTCAACCAACTCCTACGACATATTTGATTTACCAAATGAAGGAATTGGAAGATGCTTCATGGCCAAAGGTCCAAAGGTAACACATCCTGAGTATGTTGATTTCAATAGTGATGAAGATGACTTGCTTGTGGATGATGATTTACTTGTTGACAACTCTAGTGTTGAATACTATGATGAAACGTCAATTAATCATACTAATCAAGATAAAATGAATGACAATGATAAGGAGAATATTGAGCTTCTAACTAAAGAACTAAACACTCTTAAGTTGGCTCATGAAACTATCTTCGAAGATCATCGAGAACTTTTAAGGGCTCATGAGAAGTTACGCTTTGAAAAACTCAATCTTGAGCAAGAGCATGAGTTCTTAAAAGCTATCAATGATGATCTTCGCAAGAAAAGTTCTTCTTACATTGCCAAGCGTTTACTCTTATCTACTTACATGCCTCAAGTCAAGTCTAGTAACAAGTACAAGAAAGATACTTCCTCTAGTAGTAACAATAATAATGTCAAATCCAATATTGTTGCTTCTAGTAGTTCTCTTGATTCCACTAATGATTCTCTTAGCCAAGTTACACTTGAGCAAGAAAATAGCTTATTGAAGGGAATTATAGAGAAAGGTGTTTACAAGAGCCTTGCTGGGAGTAACCAATTCGAGGAAATTGTACGCAAGCAAGGAAGGCACCGGAAGAATCAAGGTATTGGTTTTGAACGAAAGTTCAATGCCAATGGAGTTGAGTGGGAAGAAGATCAATACCCCAAGACGAAGTTTGTTCCTCAACAAGAGAAGTATGATCCTACTTCCTTCAAGGGAACACAAGCACAAGATGATCTTCCACCACAAGACCACAGGAACAAAGAGCCTGTTTGGTTCCAATAAGTCACCTGACTTATAAGTCAGGTGACTTAAAACCAGTGACTTATAAGTCACACATATTTGGTGTCACCTAACTTATAAGTCACCTGACACACATTTCCACACCAATCAACCTCATGCATGTGGTGGGACCCACGCAAAAGGGGGTGACTTATAAGTTTTAAGTTGGGGTGAAGTAACTTATGACTTATAAGTTGGGGTGACTTATAAGTCAGGTATGTTTGGTAAAATAAGTCACTTTTTTCACTTTTCGACTTATAAGTTGGTGACTTTATTTGAAACCAAACAGGCCAAAGGCAAGGACAAGCTTCAAGAAGAGATTGATGCATTTGAAGAAGCACCTAAGGCCTCGTTCAAGTGGGTTCCCAAGACTACGTCAAGTTCTACTTCATCAAGTACAACTACAACTCCAAGGATTCCCATCAAGATGATGTGGATCCCGAAGAAGAAGAACTAGAGAGTTCTTGAGGGTGACTCCGCCAACATTCTTCACTCATATCATTATGGCACGAACAAGTGCAATCAACTTCCATATCTTGCACTAGTTCAAGGAGTCACAAACCCTCATGTTGGTAAGGCAAGGGACAAGGTAACCTAATGATTTCGTGGACATCATCTTGTGTGTGCATCACTCTATATCTATGGATATTCTTGTTTGTTATTTGTGGGACTAACCCATGTAGGTAAGTTGAAAGTGCAACTCACTCCAAAGGATTGCTCCAAATGATCTACATCAACATTGAGCATCCACATCTTCAGCACCTACATGAAGTCATCATCGACAAAACCCAAGGTTAGTTCATCCCTCTAAGGGGGGATCTCACATCTAGGGGGAGCTTAACTCTAAGAATTGAGTCAAAACAACTCTAATGGTGTGAACACATTAATGCATTATGTAAAAGTGGTAACCCCACTTGAGCTTAAACGATGAGTATGACCTATGATCAAATGTTCTCATTTGACTTCTAAGTCAATATACTCATATATAGATGACCTAGTCATCGCCAATTGTTTGATAGATGCTAGTATTGGTTGTGCATGCTTTGCCACATATTTCATTTGCCATCTTATTGTGTGAGCATGTTGGTGCATATTTTACTCATTCAAGGACATCCACTCGTTGTTTTGATTGTTTGGTCTCTTTTCTTTTTGCCAAGTGGATGGACAAGAATGCCTAGGAACCTTCTCTAGCTATCTATGCTTTTCTCATCTCAAACTCTATTCATGCTACATCACAAAATTTGATCAAGTCAGATTCGAACCACTCTGTGTGAGGAGCACTCGGAGTCCCCGATTCGTCATAGACTTAAACTTCCAAAACCTCTTTGTGACTCTTGGTCTGACCGATTCCTTCATTTCGGTCCTACCGAGATCATTAAGTTGATCTGAGTTTTCAATCTCGGTGCAACCAATTTGAACTTTTTGGTCACACCGATTTGCTGTAACTGTACACAGTTATGCATCTCAGTGTCACCGAGTTGTTCCACTCGGTCACACCGACAGGGTCGGGCTATATATAGTCACGGGCAAAATTTTGGAAATTTCTCCGAACCCCTTCGCCCGCGCAATAGCTCGCTCTACCATCGAAGGTCTCCGGATCGTCTCCTCGTCGCCAGCCGCCTCCAGTAGCTGGTCTCCGGTGCCGTCAACGGATTTTGCCCCCGCCGTAGTGAGTTCACCGCCAAGCTAGGGTATGGACTCGATCATTGTGCTATCCTCGTCTGATTCCTAGCACATTGTATTCTTATTGATTCTTGCCACGATTGAAACAATCCTATCCACTCAATATAGTCCGTAGATTAGATGAGATTCAAAATTTTAGGGTTAGGTTTCCGCCGAAACCATCTCGGACCCACCGAGTTGGAAAACTCGGTCCCACCGATTTGGCTTATGCCATTGCACAAGTAACTCTCGGTCTGACCGAGAATTGCTAATCAGTGCGACCGATTTTAGGACTTTGTGAAACCCTAGCAGTCTCGGTGCCACCGAACTGTGACTCGGTCCAACCGAGTTCATCAGTTTAGGTTCCAAAACTGCTTCGGTATCACCGAGTTTGAAAATCGGTTGATCCGAAATGCTTTCTGTGGAAAACTAAAACTGAATTTTTGAATCATTCTTTTGCAAAAATCTCTGCATTTTGTGATGCTCATCTATTCTATCTCATCTACAACTCTTCACAGGGTCAGCAGTCAGTTTTTGTAGCATGTCAGACCAGAGTGATAGCCAGAACAGGTCAGAAGAGCAGATTGACATGAGCAAGGGCACTAGTCCCTCAAGCTCTACAGATGAAGGGAGCAGAAGCACTCCTAGCAACCTGCCTAAGGCTGCTACCAGGCAAAGGAGGAAGAAAACTTTAGACTCAGAGGATGAGGACTACAAAGCTGAAGAAGATGAGGCTACTTCCAAGAAAGTAGTGCTCAAGAAGGAATATGGCTCAGCACATAGCATAAAGCCAGGACTGAAAAGGAAAGTTCCTGCCAAGAGGACACCAATGCCCAAGGCCAGAAGGTCCACTCAAGTGCCAGAACAGACTGAACCCAAAGAGGCACCTGAAAAGAAAGTCACATCTTCCAAACCCAAGAAAGTTCCCACTAGAGAGACAATGAAGTTTACCATCGAATCAAAGGATGAAGGTGCTCAGGACAAGTAGAAGAAAAGAGCAAGAACCACAACTGACCAGGTTCTTGGAAAGCCCTCTATGAGAAGAGATTCTGAAGAGGAAGAAGAAGTTGCTGCACCAGCACCTAAGGCACCCAAGCTTATGGGTGATGCTATAAGATCAGGGGCTACAACATCTAAGCCCAAGGAAGCACCCAAAGCTGCCTCCAAGGCCAAGCTTATACCAAAGAGGAATACTAGGAGTATTCTAGCTGCTGAGAAGAACAAGGCCCCAGTGCCAAATGTTGCTGATGAAGAATATGAAGAAGGACAGGTCCTAAGGAAGCTCAAGCCCAAGATACCAGACCATAATGATGCCCATCCTGTGGCTGAGGACATGAGGATCAGGAAGGACTCAGGGTTGAGGCTGTGGAGGATGGAAGATCCATATGCCTCAAGGAGAAGAACTGTTGTTGATTACAGGTTCCATATTAAGGAACAACATGACTTCTATGAGACAATTCTGTTGGATAAGAAGCCCATAGTTTGTGATATGAGGTGGGTCGACTGGACCTACATCAAGGAAAATGAAGAGCACTATCCTGGAGTGCAAGACAACTTTGTTGCTTGTGGAGTTGCTGATTTTGTTGGGCAAAAGCTCACTCACTGGAATCATGAACTTATCATGCAATTCTACTCCACAGCACACTTTTATCCAGATGAAAAAATTGTTTGGATGTCAGAAGGTACAAGGTACCAGTCCACTGTTGGAGAATGGGCAAGTCTGATAAATGCCCCAAAGGAAAATGAGGATGACCTGGACATTTATGCAAAGAAGAAGATGGATCACAATTCCATGGTACACATGTACAAGGAGATCCCAGACAAGGCAGTTGAGACACATAAGTTTGGATCAGTCCACTTTCTGCTGTCAGGGCTGCCAACAATCAATTGGATTCTGAGGCACACTCTGTTGCCTAAGTCTGGTGACCATAACATGATCAGAGGGCATGCCATCAACATGTTGCATGTGTTTGATGTGCCACAAAAGTTTAAAGTCATGAGCCTGATGATTGAAACCATTAAGAGGACTGCAGCAGATCAGAAGAGGAGTTGTGGATATGCCCCTCAGATTCAGGAATTGATAAACTCAAAGATGGGCAGAGGGAAATATCAGTTGGATAAGGAACACTTTCCACTTTATCCAGACTTTGAGGACAATGAGGTTGTCATGAATGAGAATGACCCATCATCAGTTCAAGCTCAAGAGAAGAAGGAGAAGGCAAAGAAGGAGAAGGATGCCAAGATGCCAACTCAAGAGGAGGCATCTGAGTATTTCTTGAAGAACAAGTAGGAGCAGCTTGGTTACTTAATTGCATCAACACTGAGGATTGAGAAGGGACTGGCCACCCTCACTCAGAATCAGGAGAGCCTGGAGAGAATCATGGAACTCAAATTCCATGACCTTGATGTCAAAGTAACTGAGATTCAATCAGTTGTAGAGCAGCTGCAGGATGACATGCATGAGAGGCAGGGCAAGACTACAACTAATGTGTTTGCCAGAGTGCTTAGAGCCCAGAGGTCAGTTGCAGTGCCTGTGACAGATGCTAGGGCAACATCATCTGCACCAGCTACAGCCCCTTCAGCTCCAGTGCAACCAGCTCCAGCATCAACTCCAACACCCTCTACTTTAACTGAAGCCTTCGTCCTTGGAGTTATTCAGACACCACCACCTGAAGATCAAGCCTGAGAGTCGATCTAGCACTATGCATTTTCTATGAACTTTTTGGTAACTTGTTGCCAAAGGGGGAGAAAAATGTACAGATCATAGGCTTCGAGAGAGAGAGTGTTGCTTTTGTTCTCTCTTGCTTTATTTGGTGGTTAAACTTGTTTGCTTTTGATTTCTTGAGATACTATGCTTGTGAGACATTGATGATCATGTGTTTGATCATAAGCTACACTTATGCATGTTTGATGATATTATCTTATCTATCCTATGTGATCATTCACTTTGCTTGGTGATGAGTGCATGTATTCAATGTTTATTATTTTGAGCGCTCCACCAAGATGTATGTGACATGGAAGAGTAACCCATGAGCCTAATTCATTGTGCATTTGCAGTCCAAAGCAAATCTTAAACTATGCACAAATTTAGGGGGAGCTCTTGCTTATCACATACTTCTCAAAGCGACGATGTTATTCAATCTTATTATCATTTGTCGAAGCTTTGATCTATATGTTGTCATCAATTACCAAAAAGGGGGATATTGAAAGTGCAACTATCCCTAGGTGGTTTTGGTAATTCATAACAACATATAGCTCATTGAGCTAATGCTATTCCAAGACTACTATTTCAGGAAAGCTCAATGAATGGCATGGCATGGATGATGAAAGTGGATCCCTCAAAATACTAAGGACAAAGGATTGGCTCAAGCTCAAAAGCTCAAGACTCTTCATTTTATATTTTAGTGATCCAAGATCACATTGAGTCTATAGGAAAAGCCAATACTATCAAGGAGGGACGAGGTGTTGCTTAATGAGCCTCTTGCTTCATGTGCTTAGTGATATGCTCCAAAACCCTCAGCTACTTTCCCACATCCACAAATGACCTAAACCCAAAGCCAAAATCGGTCACACCGATTCTTCCTATCCGGCGCCACCGATTCCAAAAGTCATAGCCACTGCCACAAACCCTAAGCAAATCGGTCTTACCGATAGGGATCTCGGTCTCACCGAGATGGGATTGTAATCTCTCTGTTTCCCTTCGTAACGTTTTGGTCTAACCGAAGTGAGCGATCAGTCCCACCGAGATTGCAATGTAAACTCTCTGTTTCCTTTTTGTAACATTTCGGTCTCACCAAAAAGAGCAAATCGGTCCCACCGAGTTTACCTGACCAACTCTCTGGAAAGCTTATTACCAAAATCGGTCTCACCGAGTTTGTGTAATCGGTCTTACCGAGATTACGTTATGCCCTAACCCTAACCGAATCGGTCTCACCAAGATGCATGTCAGTCCCACCGAAAATCCTAACGGTCACTAGGTTTGCTAAATCGGTCCGACCGAGTCTGCTGAATCGGTCCCACCGAGTTTGGTAAATTCTGTGTAACGGTTAGATTTTGTGTGGAGGCTATAAATACCCCTCCACCTCCTCTTCATTCGTGGAGAGAACCATTAGAACGAACCTACACTTCCAGCTTACCATTTCTGAGAGAGAACCACCTACTCATGTGTTGAGGCCAAGATATTCCATTCCTACCATATGAATCTTGATCTCTAGCCTTCCCCAAGTTGCTTTCCACTCAAATCTTCTTTCCACCAGATCCAAAACCTATGAGAAAGAATTGAGTGTTGGGGAGACTATCATTTGAAGCACAAGAGCAAGGAGTTCATCATCAACGCACCATTTGTTACTTCTTGGAGAGTGGTGTCTCCTAGATTAGCTAGGTGTCACTTGGGAGCCTCCGACAAGATTGTGGAGTTGAACCAAGGAGTTTGTAAGGGCAAGGAGATCGCCTACTTCGTGAAGATCTATCGCTAGTGAGGCAAGTCCTTCGTGGGGGACGGCCATGGTGGGACAGACAAGGTTGCTTTTTCGTGGACCCTTCGTGGGTGGAGCCCTCCATGGACTCGCTCAACCGTTACCCTTCGTGGGTTGAAGTCTCCATCAACGTGGATGTACGATAGCACCACCTATCGGAACCACGCCAAAAACATCTGTGTCTCCAATTGCGTTTTAATCCTCCAAACCCTTCCCTTTACTTTCTTGCAAGTTGCATGCTTTAATTTCCGCTGCCTATATACTCTTTGCATGCTTGCTTGAATAGTGTGATGATTGCTTGACTTGTTCTAAATAGCTAAAATCTGCCAAACTCTAAAATTGGGAAAAGGTTAAGTTTTTAATTGGTCAAGTAGTCTAATCACCCCCCTTCTAGACATACTTTAAGGTCCAACGGATCCCCCTTTCCAACTCCTTGGCGAAGTTGAGTCTAGAAACCGAAAACCGTTTTACTAACTTGGCTGTGTGGCTTACGGGCCCACGTCGCCAATTCGGTGGTATTAGGATCTTTTATTCCTTGTCTATACTCTGGGACTCTGATCTCTCTTCTATTCGAGTTAAATAAATTTACTAACACCGACACTTAGGTTCTCGTAACCACTTCATCCCGGAGAGCCACTTCATTCCATATGATCGCCTCATTCAGCAGAAGACTCCGAAGATACTCTCTGATATCATGCCAATAACTTGTGCTCATCGCGTTTGCCATTCCCTACCACCGATAAGTCCCTATGAATAACTGCATTTCCTTGTCGCTCATACCTTCACCCCTAGTTACTCTTGTTATTACAAGATGCCCCAAAATACTCCCTGTTGTCCTGAGAATCCTTTGGGCTTACTGCCTTGCAGTTCTTTACCGCATGAGAGCCCTTACGGATAATTCTTCACACTTACCGGGGATCCGTTCATCCCCACTTGTTCATGTGTTTAACAAAATCCTTCAAAATACTATTCAATCTTCCAAAAATCCTCAGCAACCTATTGCTCTTGATTCACCTTGCCTGCTTGCATTAGGATTAATTCCATATGTCTAACAATATTCATTAAACTCCTTTGAGATTGTCATTCTTATCCTATTGATTTGACATGTGCGTGAATGCACACATTCATTAGTTATTCCCTGGTAATTATTTATCCTTCCGGCTCAGACTCCACTCCAGACATGAGCTGGTTCTCGGCAAATCAAACCTTGAATGAGTGTCGGTCTATGTCTTTTCAACTTGCTTATCCTTTGATTAGAGCATCTGCTTCTGATCCCCCGAATTGGAGATCATAATTCCTTTGCATTTAAGCTTTGGAATTATCAGATATTTCCAAAATCTGATCCCTCTGCATTATTTCTTCTTCTGATTGAATATCGTTACTCACATCAGCTCCGTTGTGGATCGTCAGATCCATTATTGGATTATCATCCGACATTGTCCTTCATATTCAAAGAACCTTGTGAAGTTCTTTCCCAAATACATAATGCCTTTGGTAATTGTATCCTCTCCTTTTGTCAACCATGCTCTGCTTTCGAGCTTGTGTTATTTACTCTTTAAGTTTGTGGTATATGTTCCTAATACGCCCCTATGGGTTGAACCTATGCCTCCCATAATCCGTTTGAACCCGAGAGTTTTAACGAGTCTTACTCTTCTGGTGTTTTGCCAGATAACATTTCAACACTACAAAGCGAGAAGTAAATGAAATGATATGCATTGAAGAAGTGGGAGTCGACCTTGAACTTTGTGTTCATGCCCATGGACACGATGTAGATCTTACCATGGAAGCTTCTCTTAAAAGTAATTATCCCCTTGGTATAAGATGATCTTATATCTAGGATTTGATCCTTTACAACCGTGGTTCTGACCATGATTGTTCCCCTTTGATTCCATTTCTCGGACAAGTTAAAGCACTAGTCTTCTATAGATAAATGCATCTTCGCAATCTCCATTTTGATCTTCCACCAAGTATTACCCTCTGGTATCTCGAGAATAACAAAGAACTGTGTTACTTCCTACGAGTCTTCATCTGGTATTGCTTCTCATCGATTTTAGATTTCCCCGGGTTTTGAGTTGTTAGTCACTCGAGAACACCGAGAAGTGAATCGATTCCACACTCCGATTCTATAACTCTAAGTAATTTTTGTTGCTTACGAGTTTAATAATCCTTCAAGTCATTCCTAGCCTGATCGGCTATATCTTTACCGTGCTAACTTTTAACTGTGCTACCTGGTCCTTCTTCCCGAAGCACAATTTTCGATGATGAGCTAAGCCTACGTCGATCTTCCTCGTCATATCATTTCGCCTTGAACAACAAGCTTGATTTTGAGTTTGTGTTGTACCCGTGGTTCCAATAACCTTTCGCTTCATCATTCCTTTGACTTGATGTCATCGCCGATCGATTACATCTTCATGAAATCTCTTGACAAATGTGTCGTGATCATCATCAACATTCCGAGCTCTTCCAGGATATCAATCGAATTCATGATGAGAAATAGCATCCTTGCCCCTCGATGATTTGTGTTATCATCGACAACATTCTTGCCTCCCCCAACACGAATTTGTTCATATAAATTTTGGGAATACATCCTTTTTGACATGTCGATGGATTTTTGCTGAAACCATCGGCCACCTCCTCATCTTCCTTGATAAAATTGCATGAGGTGTTCAAGTAATTCTCGATGGATCCTTTGTGTTCCCAAGGTCCGGCCTTTACCTGATGACCATGTTAATGCTATCCAAAAGTATGACTATGTTACTCCGAACATCATTAAGAACATTGAAGGCGCAATGCTAAATGTTTCTTGATCAATTATCCAAACACCGCTGTATGGGTAAACATCATGATTCTCCTTGCTCCATTAACTAAATGGATAAGTACTTGATGTCCTGTCTTGTATATCCTGCTCTGTTTATTCTTGGGAAGCATATACTCTAATACTTTTGTATAAGCACCTTTTCCTTTACATTGATCTGGTTAAACTAATAATCACATTTTCCTTTTCATTGTTTTGTTTCACCTTTCTTGTAATCTAACTAGTCTGAGCAGAGATAATTCCCTGCTTTATGTAAACACCTCGGTGTACAAACTCTGTCAGTAAGATCTTGTTACTATTGTTGATGATATTTCGGTAGCCACCGATGGATGAGAACTTTGCCTATTGGTCTGCCTCGTCTTAACGAGCAGGAAAATGGTTCTCTTCGTCCCTCGCCCTTGGTACCATCGTTGTTGCCAACATAATTGACAGGCTATCCTCTGACCTGCCTTGCTGTCATGAGAATGCAAATATTAGTGCCTTCCTGCTTTTAACACACATGGTGGGCCCATAACCCACAGTTCCACAGGATCAAAACCTGACTCTCCTGTACAACCTTTATTCTGAAGTATCCTTTGCAATTGGCTTCGTATGAAATTCTCGAGCCACCGTCCTATGGATGATCTAGTCTGGTATCAGAAGGAATATTTCCTTTCGTTGCTCTGAACCCCTTTGGCCTTCTGATTTGGCATCAGACGATTGCCTGCCCGTTAAAACTTCTCATGGTACCTTTATACTTGGCTCTCGATGTTTTATTAAGTTTCAACTCGAGAGATAATTCCGCCTCATTCCCTAAATTGTTCACCAGATAATTAACCCTATAAGGGTCAGTTCTCCCGAAGTTACTCTTTACTTCTCCACTTAAATCTCGGGACGATATTTCTTGTAGTGGAGGAGATATTTAACACCCGCAGTGTCATGCTATATGATTAAGCTAATCATTTTTCCAAACAGTGCTTAATCACCTTGTTCAATATCCCATTTGAAATTCCAGTCAATTCAAATTCAAGTGAAGTTTGAAGTTGCTCAAAAGTTGCTGGAAAAATGTTCATCATTTGTCAAAAATTCCATAACACTCCATTGTTAAGGAACACAACATCACTTTTGTGCAAAGATGAGCATTAGCAATTATAACAACACCAATTCAGCATTTTTAAATGCTATCCTATTTATGAAAAATACCAACTGAATTCTTCTAGTCTCCAAGATATTTGTGGCACTGTCTAATATCACCAGGGAATAAAAGGGGCACTTCCCATATTTTTCCAAAGAAAATGGCATGCCCAATATTTTCTTATCCATCTCTGATTATAAGAAAACAGAAAAGCAAAGCTGCTCCGGGCCGCCTCCAACCTTCTAACCTCGTCCACGAGAACCGGGGTGAGCTTCTCCCTCGGATCCCCCTTTTAGCCCTTCAATTTGGACGCCGTAGGCCATCATCTCCGTCGAGCTCGAACCCCCGTGTATGCGTAGGTGCGTGCCCTCACTGCCGCCTGTTACTTCTTCTGCTGTCGTTGTTGCTGGTGCTGCCGGTTGTCGCTGCTGCTGTCCCGTGCTCGCCCGCCCCTACTGCGTGTGCGTGCCTGTGCTGCTGCACCGTTTGCTGCTGGCCGCTGCTGCCGCGTACCGCTGCCGCCGCACTGCAGATGCTCCTTGCGTGCTTCTGCGCTGCCCTGTCTCTGTTCTGCTTGCTGCTAGCCATGATAAAGGCCATGACCGTGGTGTGTGAGAGCGTAGCGTGTGTGTGCCGTGTGTGTGTGGTGTGTGTGTGGCTGGCTTTTGCCACAGCCATGTGTGGCCAACCCTTGTTTGACTAGTATAGATTAGGATTTAAATTAGTAGATCAATTAGCCTAATGTGTAGATGACATGTGGGCCACCCCCCTGTTGACTGGTCAACTTTGACCTTTGACCTGCTGACTATGCATGTTGACTCAGCCTTTGGACCCCACCTGTCATACTCAGTGGCTGGCTACTGCTGGGTATAAAAAGATATTCTGGTTTAATTTGAATTAAAATAAATTCAGAAAATGTTTAAATCTTTGGAAATTACATAAATTAATCCGTAACTCGAATGAAAAAGTTTTATATGAAAGTTGCTCAGAACGACGAGACGAATTCGAACAGGCGGTCTGTTTACCTGTCAGATGCCTCTAACTATCTGAACATGGAACTTTCCCTCTTCGGTCATATGTCTGACACAGGTCCGGAACCGGGAAAACATTCCTGGTTGACTTCCCCCTTCATCGGTATCGAGTAGCACCGCGTTAGAACACATCTAGCTCTGCCTGTTGTCCTGTTATGCACTTGCTTGCTATGTATTTACTGTTTCTCCCCCCTCTTCTCTTCGGTAGACCCCGTGACGATGCTGATGCCCCTGTGATCGACTACGTCACCGACGACCCCTCCTCGTCTGAGCAACCAGGCAATCCCCCCCTTGATCATCCCGACATCGCCCATTCCATTCTCTCATGCTTGCATTAGATTTTGCTACTGTAATTGATTGCTCCTATTCTGATGCATAGTCTGCTTTTGTAACCTGCTTATTGTTACCTACCCGCTTATCCAAAACTGCTTAGTATAGGTTGGTTAGTGACCCATCAGTGACCCCCCATCTTTTCCTTGTTGCCCCTGCTTCATCATCGAAGACCCGATCAACGGGATCGCAGACCAGGCCCCTTCACCGCACATCACTTTCCCCTTAGTTGCTCGACACTGCTGGGTTACTATCGAGTGCCGAGGGTGAGACCTCTACATCACTTCTAATGTTAACCCTGTAGTGTAGCTATTCGGTCGTGGTCATCGAGGGTGATTCCGCCTTAACCACTTTCGATACGACTCTGTCATGCAACCCCTCAAGTGTGAACCTTGGGGGTGATTCCTCTTACGTTCACCTTGACGATTACATCGAGTGTAACTCACCGGGGGTGATTCCTCGGGTTTCCCCTTGATGTTTAGACACACAGTTACTATGATTACTATGACTTTACCCTGAACCATGTTACTAAAGACGGGTCGACCCTGAGGGGTACCCACACGAGCATAATTGCGAGTTATGTGGAGACGGGTTGGCCTGGAGGGTACCCGAGAGTTGAATACGAGGCGTGGCCGGGCATTCTTAGCCCTTGCCACAAGTCCTCGAGACGGGGCGACAGGGTCACATCTTTTGTGATTCTCTGCTCGTGACCACACTACCAACACACTAACGGTTTGGATATTTGATCCGAGGGGCCTCTGGCCTGATAGCACTAACCATTACGTGGGCATAGTATGGGCGTTCTGCGTCGTATACATCAGCCGGAGCTTAATAGACGTCAGCGACTGAGCGGCGCGCGCCGAGTTGGACTGGTAAGCACCTGCCTTTTTTAAGGAGGTAGCTAGGTCTGCTCACCGGCCGCCCACATAACGTGCAGGAGTTCCCGGGGAGATGACCCATGACCTCGGGGGCATAGGTTTAGTCCAGCATGCTTGACCTCTCGATTAAGCCTAGGTCGGGTTGCGGCGTATTGTTTGGCCGAGGCCGGGCATGACCCAGGAAAGTGTGTCCGGCCGAAGTTAATCGAGCGTAGTGGGTAAGTTGGTGCATCCCTGCAGGGAAGAAAACATCTATCGATAGCCTGTCCTACGGTAACAGACACTTGGAGTTGTATCCCGATCGATACAGCTAGAACTGGATACTTGTGATGAGAATTGGATTGTGATGAGGTGATAACTGGATAGTATGGCTCTGGGATTGCTTTCTTGCAGGGAGTCGAGAAAGGATCTCTAGCCGAGGTTGATAACACTACTACTACTTTACTTTATGCCACTCTACTCCCTCCTGTTTGCTGCACGATGGTGATTTCCAGAAGATGCTAGTCTTCAATAGGACTAGGCCTTCTCTCTATTCTGGCATTTCTGCAGCCCAGTCCACATATACAGTCTTCCTTTGATAATGTTGCATATGTAGTGTAGATCCTTGCTTGCGAGTACTTTGGATGAGTACTCACGGTTGCTTTGCTTCCCCTTTTCCCCTTTCTCCTTCTTTCCGGTTGATGCAACCAGATGTCGGAGCCCAGGAGCCAGATGCCACCTTTGACGACCACTACTACCCCGAGGGTGCCTACTACTACGTGAAGACCGCCAACGACCAGGAGTAGTTAGGAGGCTCCCAGGCAGGAGGCCTTGCCTTTTCGATCGTAGATGCTTTTGTGCTAGCCTTCTTAAGGCAAACTTGTCTAACTTATGTCTGTACTCAGATATTGTTGCTTCCGCTGACTCTTGTGTATTCAAGATTATGTATTCAAGCCCTCGAGGCCCCTGTCTTGTAATATAAAGCTTGTATTATTTTAATTTGTGTCTAGAGTTGTGTTGTGATATCTTCCCGTGAGTCCTTGATCTTAATCGTACACATTTGCGTGATTAGTGTATGATTGAATCGAGGGCGTCACACTCTCATACGTCGCTTTACCTTCAACTTACCACAATCGTTGAACCATTGGATGTAATATGGATGAGGATGTCTCGTAGTGGCGAGGCAAAGCTTCTCTGCCATCTCTGTACTCTCCAAATTATTGCAGCTTCCACCATCAATGGTCACACGAATGAAATGCCCTTTGACAACAAACTTAGTTTGAAAAAGATTATGACATTGAGGCATCTCAGCATGCCCCACCTGGGCACTAAGTACTCGCATGGTTACAAGACTTGGGTACTGATCTGGCATCTCAACATTAATATGTATCTCTTCTGTGTCATGCTCCTTAGTGTCACCTGCATTATTAGTGGCAAGCATAGCATGTGTATCTTCATCCAAATCACTAGCGGAGGAGTACTCACCATCTTCTTGCACAATGAAAGTACGTTTATTTGGGAAGTCCTTCATCAAGTGCCCGTCACCTTTGCATATATGACACTTCATGTCCCTTGTGCGTCCATATGAAGTGGTGGGTGCTTGAGAAATTGCTGTCGACGCCGCAGAGGATTGTGGAGCTGATTTTGAACTTGTTGGGAGTGCACTGTTGTTCGAGATATGCGGTGTTGCCTCGGTAGTGGTTGGGACAGTTGGAGAGGGTGTCCATGATGAATGATGACCCGTAGAAAAGTTACCTCGTCCCTTGTTGTGTTGTACCTGTACTTCCCTTTCAGCTTTACAAGCAAAATGAAACAAACAAGTAATATAATTTTACTCCTTATAGTCCAATATCTCCTGAATATCACGATTCAAACCACCTAAAAACCTAGCCATCGTAGCATCTTCGGTTTCAACTAATCTACACTGCATTAACCCAGTTTGTATATCTTGATAATAATCCTCTACAAAACTACTACCTTGTTTTAAACATTGCAATTCATTTAGTTTGTCACGAGCATAATAAGAAGGAACATAACATTGTCGTGTAGCTCATTTAAAGCATCCAAAGTAGCAGGTATATTGTTTGCATTAACACGACAATATTCACTCCACCAAATAGAAGCAAAGTTTGTAATTTCACTAGTGGCTGCCCTAACTTTTTGGTTCTCAGGAATATCATGAAATGCAAATTTTTGTTCAACAAAAAGTTCCCAATCAAGATAAACATCTGGATTATATTTACCATTGAAAGCAGGCATAGTAAGTTTAATTTTAGCACTAGAGTGGTCATAATCTCAAACATCATACCTGGGTGGACCTCGTGCCATACCTTGATAGTTGAAACGCAGTTGTCGATGAGCACAGTCATTGTGGCGGTCGACCGCTTGGTTGTCCTCGGTGTCACCGGAATAATCCTCGTAGTCGTCCCCGTATTCCTCGTTGACACGGGGAGGAATGCGTTGGTGCTGGTTTATGGTGGCGGCATCGGTGGCAGTAGCTGGATGTTGTGGATGACCCACAAAACACGCCGAGCTTGCGAAATAGCGGCAACACCTGCAGAGTTGCGAGGATCAATGTTGTTGTTGATGCGGGGTGCAATCTGCAACCTGTCCAGACATGACAAGTTGTCCTGTAGATGTGTGTTTGCAACACCCTGTGCATCCTTGATGGTCTTGAGCCTCTCCTCGGCCACAATCTGAGCACTCTCAAGTTGGATGAGACACTCACTGGTGACTTTCACATCCGCAATGAGGCCCTCAAGTGTGGGTTGATCCCGTGCCATTGTTAGCGAAAGAGAAAAACACACAATGTATAATCCCTATCAACTAGTAAGACGTGATGGAGAAAAATCACTCACACTCAAGCTTAGTGTAAAATTCTTACTTGTTCTTACCAATGCAATAGGTGGTAATTGGCGTGTTGGTGTTGGCTTCAAACTACTGATGAAGATTTGATGGAGCGATAACCAGGAATCAGTAGAGCCGGGTCTGTACTTATTGGTAGGAAAAAATGTAGCTTGGCAAAGGTTTCTCAACTCACAATATTAGTGGCACAATTTAAGAAAAACAATGCAAGTTAAATAATTGCTCAAACTACTAACTAGTGCTGGCAGTCGACTAGTAAGAGCTAAAACAACCTAAATCTAGATAGCTCCAAGTAGCTAGATAAGTGAAGTACAAACACAGTGACAAATCTTGAAAATAGACGATATATGGAGCGGTGATCATGTAGGAGCAAAAGTGTTTGTCCTAAACAACGAACCAAACAAAATGACTTAAAACAGATGCTTGCCAGCCTGAACTATGCACTTCTCTTTTATGTTGCTCTTTTCTCTCTCTCTCTCCCTCCTTTTTTGGCCCTTTTTTTGTCAAGCCGGTAACAAGCAAGAACTCACGTATACCAAAGATGACAATGTAACTAAAAATAATAATGTGAGGACAGTTCTTGGAATGTTTGAGCGATGGTAGCTGTAAAAGCAAACTCCAAGGCAAAACGCAAGTTGATGGGACGTGTACCACCGGTAGTGGCACTAACAATCAAATAATGATAGATGGATGTGCTGATGGAACTGGGATGCTTGGTCGCTAGCGGCAGAAGGCGTGGAGGTGCGCGCGGCAGTAGAAGAACAATTTTTTTAAGGCGGATGGGACGTGGGTACAGGTGCGGCGGCAGATGTGCTAAGTAAAAAATTACAGCAGCAAATAAATCTTGCAACCGCGAGCGACAAGAGTCCGTAGAATTGTATTTTTTACATTGAGAACGAAGCGTGCAACGGAAATTATGATGTGGACAAATAAACAAGATTGATCTAGTAGATAATTTTCTCCCAAACTAATCTAAACCAGCCCGAGCATTAGATGAATGCAACCAAAAATTCAACTACACAAATAGTAGATGCAAAAATTGCCGAGGGCTAAAAAAATAGGTGCAATGGATGAACTAATCTTTTTTTGGCCTTTTGTAGGTTATAGGACTGAAAAAGATCTAATCTAGCAAAAACTGTAAATCTCTCGCCGATGAACCTGAAAATTGATACCACTTGATGTGAATTGGGGCCCGGTCTTTCGATGAGAAAGAGATAACTATGATTTTGGGTGTGACTTGACCCTCACGATCCGGCTACCAACCATACAGGGAGAACCGTACACGACTGATATCCATGACAATCGCTGAACCAACTCCATGATATTATCGACCGAGCCAATGGCGCGGTCGACCTATCTACGAAGGATTTTTGCTACAAGTAAATCAAAGAACATGCAAGCAAATGATGGGCAAGCAATCTCAAAATTGCGAATATGCTAGATGAAATAAATCTAGCAAGATGGGGTTTCCATAGAATGTCTTGACAATCGCACTAGCCGGTACGAGCGAAGACAAATAAAAATAGCAATAGCTAAACTTCTTTAAACAAAACCCGAATCTAAACCCTAATTTAGGCTAGCTATATATTAAGAGCGGCCAATCGCAGAACGGAGTGTACAGAGACCCAATAGTGCATGACTTCTCTTGACAAGATGTGTTGGCCAAACATGGCGTACAAACTCCTTAGATCCAAGTTGGCTCCTTTTCCTGATGCATGTACGCAAGGTTGGCTCCTTTTCTTGATGCATGTACATAAGCATAGCTGGATTTCAATTCTTTGATGGACGTGCTTCACGTTGCATGCATGATAACCATTTGGTTTATTCAAATAGCTATGCTTTTTCTTGACTTTCTTTATTGCCGTGGACAACATTTCTCCACTAATGCTGTACAAAATAAAGCATGGTGTCGTAATTTTGTCCTGAATAACAAAATAATATATTGTGTATTTTTTAATTGAGATCACCTGAAATATATATCGTGTAATATTTGTAGATGTAGTTGTGGCGTCTATGTCCACATCATCAAGCATGAGCGATCGCTTCAAAAACACCAACCCGAGGCATACCAGGTACAGTAGCAAGATCATCTGTCTGCGTTATTCGACCGCTCAATTACCTATAGAACATTGAGCGCAAGCCTATGCCTCGCACTTAAGGGAATGATAGAAAATGATTGGGGTTTTGAGAAGTCAAAACCAAAAAAAGTATTGCATCGATGCAGCTGACCACTAGGCAATGGAGAAGGCCTTATGATTGATGTCAATGTAAGGAGTAGTGATCGCCATGCAACTAGGATGCACATAGATCTATGAATATATGAAGGCTCTCCTATGGACTAAGTGGGGGTGCATAACGGCTAACTATGTTAATGCACACTCCCCTAAGGCAACTAGTAAAATAGGGGATGGAGCAGACCTCCTATTGGTTTTGTTAAGCTTAATGTTGATGCCTTCTTTTAATCATGATTTACTTAGGGGCACAACTAGGGCTATTCTCAGAGATGATAATGAAAGATTCGTTGTTGGTGGAAACTAGAGGATTATTTGGTGTGCTGATGTATTAACAGTAGAAGCTTTGGCTCTAAGGTGAGGCCTATTCCTTGCACAAAAGGCGGGTTGCAATCGTCTTGTTGTTAACTTTGACAATATGGAGGTGATTGAAATAATGAAGAATGAAGGACATTCGGCAGGAGCTGCGGCAGTGGTGTTCGATGATTGCTATTTTATAGCTTCTGATTTTTCTCTTGTTAGGTTTGAACATTGTAATAGGGAATCAAATAAGGTGGCTAATGAACTTGCTAGGTTAGCAAAATTTTTAGTCACTAAGGACTGGTTTGAGGGACCTATGAAGGACACTGCACACTTACTTATTGATGATTGAACTATTATTTCTAATCAATAGAGTACATGTTTATTTGAAAAAAAGTGGGGGTGCATCCAACTTGCTTGCTCATGAAGACCTTGAGCTTTTGTAGATGCTCATCATCGGAATATACAAGCCAAGTTCTATATTGTAGGTTCCCCACTAGTATGAAACATATGAAACTCATGAAACTGTCTACTTGACGAAGCATGAAGTGATGCTACTTTGAAGCACAAGTGTATACTAAAAAGTATAATGATGCTGCTCCTTCTCTTTTCCTCTCCTTTCTCTTTTTTGTGTGTGGCACCTTCATGGTGCATCTTTTATTTGGTTTCTATTTTTTAGGAGCAACACCTTACAAGTATGAACGATACACTTTACAATGACTCACTTCAACTAAATGACATCATAACTCAAAACAGAAAACATGAGAGAAACTCTATATGATGAATGCCTCCGACAGTGTACCAGTATTTGCAATGATCCGACATAGCATAGATAACAAAAAACGGGCAAGCCATGAAAATATCGAGCTAGCCAATCTATGATCATGGAAGGGGAATGAAAACACGTCTCTAATCATGTAATGTAATATGATGGTTATGCATGGCGATATGCTCGTAATGGTTATGAAAATGCCACAAGGATAGGTATTGTGGCTGTTTTGTGGAGATCGGGTG